>NC_028647.1:33367582-33471799 GCF_001406875.1 Solanum pennellii | reverse complement strand
TTATTTAATGAGTTTAAGTCTTCCGCATTATTTTCTGTTGATATATGTTAAAATGATAAGGGTTAGATTGGTTGGTTCGCTCACATAGGAGGGAAATTGTGGGTGCCAGTCGCGGCCCCGGTTTTGGGTCGTGACAGAAACCCTTAAGGAAAGAAAATAAAAAGGAGACCTAAAGTTCTATAGTTGGTCTTACTATGTTGTATTCTCATTTTGCTTTTAAAGACGCATATAGATTCCCAAATTAATTATTTCTAGCATTCTTTTTTTTTCGTTCTTGTTTCACATTTTTGTTTCCCTGATTTTGGTCTTCTAGGCTTCACAATTGTAGAACATGAATATTATTTTGGAGGTACATGACATGCAAAACATTATTGTTCTTATAAATGAACTTTTGACAAATTTGTAAAATTAAAACATGAAAAACAAACTTTGGAAACAGAATAAAACTTCTATGAAGTTACTCAATATGTTTATCTCCGTTTGATATTTTTCTTATCCAATAGATGGATCAATAAACATAAATATTAGGGCTGAAAAAATATTTAAAATCATAATTAAATACGCGAGTTTTTCCTACTTTTTATCTTGATGAAATCAATAGATTTGTCAACCTACTTGTTAAAAACATTTATGAATATCTACAACTAGGGAGTATTGTTTTCTTCTTTATTCCTTAAATTACTTGTTTTGGTGAAGCAATTAAGATAATATTGACCTGATCCAATACTTTAGCTAATCCATTTTGTTGAGAAGCAGAATTTTAAATTTCAATCTACTAGTCATTCTAGCCATAGTTATCCACTGACTTTCATGCAAACACGAGCAAAGACATATTTAGGATGTAAGTTCAATGTGTTCAACATTGTTGTGACATGTCTCATTATCTATTTGGAGACATATTTAGGATGTAAGTTTAATGTGTTTAACATTGTTGTAACATGTGTCATGATCTGTTTGGAGAGGGTTAGAGACTTCAGTTGATATCTAGGAGATCAGTTTTTTTCTTTTTGTCATTATCATAATAACTTGTTATTGGTGTTTTATTTTCTATGAATGTTACCTTTCTTTTAGCAGTCAATGTTCATTAGTTGTACAACATCTTTGTTTATTTATTTAGCTTGAAGTTCAATATAAAGAGTTCTTGTGATTCAAGTTATCTCACTAGTTTAATTTTAATGAAATTGGTTCTAAGCCCCACTTCCTAAGGGACATTTGAGAGACTTGTGAGATTTTTCTCTGAGTAATTTATACAATTTTGTTTATGTAAAACACAATTAAAACATTGGAGAATGCTGGACTTTTTCCTTCTACGCTTCTAAGAGTTTTCTAAGAATAAACTATCAAACATGGACACTAAAAATTCGAAGTGCTTCATCTTCAAGGCAATACAACTATGCCTTCTATTGGAACTCATAAGGAAAAAAAGAAAAGAAAATATAAAGCTAAAACATGTCTCTATGTAGTAGTTTCATTCAACATTTTATGTAGAACAATGACATGTAATTCAGTAAAAGCAAGTTTGAATTTCCTCAAGAAAAAGTACCATGGAGATCAAAGTAATGAACTTGGTTAGAGAATTCAATATATAGCGTATGAAGGAACACGAAATTGTTAAGGAATATTATGACAGGTTGAGGAATATTAAGGATACTTGGGACTAAACTTGTTGCAATAGAATCAATCTAAAGCTACTTTGTAACCTTACCTGGAATGTTTGAACTGGACTTGTTGATACTAGAATAGTTCAAAAGATACTTTTAACCTTACATGGAATGTATGAGGCATCTATTACTTTATTAGAAAATACTAAAGATCTGTTACCATTTAGATTGACAGATACATTGAGTGCACTATGATTGTGAGGTCATATGGATTTACAACATAAGAAATGGTGTTATTTGTCTCTGCCAACATAGTTGGAGGATAAATCATCTATACTTGATGTGTTGGAGAAAAGCTAATATGAAATGCAGAAAGTGCCATGAACTTTGTCAGGCTGAGATTATCTACTCATAGAGGATATTACATTGTCACGACCCCGACCTTCGTGATTGGCACCCGCGCTAACCCTCTAGTGGGAGAACAATCAATACTAACTAGTTTATATGTAACCAAGCATTAAAAGATACGGAAGCAGGTTTAAATACCTAATTACTGAAGTTCCAACAAACTTCAAAAATATCTAACAACAAATTGCGAAAATAAATGCTTAAAACCTAAAAGTCAATGTACCAAAACATCTAAATTTCAACTATAAATCTAGACAAGAAGGGGTACAACCCCATACTAACATGCTAATAACTAACTAGAGAAGTCTAGGGACATAAATGAAAGGAGTACTCATGGAATCCACTTGAAGATGCCTTTTACTAAACAAAAAAAGAGCAAGTACAGTATCAATACACAACCACAGTATACAGGTAGGATCACACGACTATCCCACCAAGTGCAACATACATAAGTAACTACAACATAATAATAACATGCATACACCAAACATATACAATATTAACTACGAAACAATGTACAACTTTACATTTCTCATGATATGTAATTATGTCAAGTCAATGGTTCTGTCATCGAACCCATACCCAAATTGTTAGCATACCAGAGCGGAGAACCCAATCCAATCTTTATGCTTGATGCGGCAACCCATAACATATTTATGTTTAAACGTGGAAAAAGGATCAAAGCTAGTGTATTAAAATGCAACACCCGATCTATTCAACAATCCACAATCACAATCAAAAGTATATTCAAATAATCATACAACTAGATCATGATTCATCGCATTCATCGTTCATCTATCTCTTTTACAAATAGTGTGATCAATAATGCAACATTCACATATATTCAAATATTAAAATGAAGAAAGAACAAACATGTATCACATAATCATGAAATCACAACCATCAATTACCTCAAAACAAGGTTGGATCCCCCTAGAAATTATATTTTTCCCTTTCATGATTCGTGTCTCTTTTTCTTGGTGTACAAACGGTCATAATAGCGCGAGGATCAATAAATAACACCTAATTACCCATTTTATTCAATAATATCAATTCTAGGTCAAAAACTTGAACCCCATACCCATATTAGGGCTTTCTCCATCATAATTTCCAAATAAAAAACCTCCCCCATCAATAATTACCTATCAGATTACATTTTATTTATCAAAAATCATATATGGGGAGTTAAAATTTTACCTTTAGCCTCAAGAATGATGCAATAATGTCAAGACAACCCACGGGTTCATTACTTACCTTTGAAGTTTGAAAAATGCCGAATAAAACGTTTTTGGGATTTATTTCTGACTTTAAGTTGCGTCTCCCCGCCATGGCAGCACTCACCCTGCTACAGTGGTAGAAGTCCCACTTTAGAGGCTTTCACTTAAAAGTGAGCTATTCTAATAATTCTAGTAACTCCATTTCACAAAACACCTTTAACCAACGATACTGAGAAATTATATGTTCACACTAAGTTCAATTTCAGGAGTTCTACTAGCTTGAATTCAATTCCATAAAGTCATATAGGTTCCTTAAAATCTTATCTATCTACTCAAGTATAAATTCATAATTTGATAACCCAATTCTTACTAGATTTTCCTCGACTTTAATGACTAAGATTTTATCTAAATCTAGACTAGGTTAAGAAATTCAAAGTTACCACAAAAAAGTTTTCTGACCCAAAATTTTTTTCCTTTCGCTTCTCTATAATAAGGAAACTCAGTAATTAAGTTACTTTGTTACAATAGATAAAAATGTACCCATCACTCATCTCCGGGTGACAACCTTAGAAAAGAATGCTAAGAAAGTAATAGAGTAGTACCTGAATCAATGAACAATTGGGGATACATATTTCGCATGTCCCTCTCGCTTTCGCAAGTAGTTTTCTCAACTAGACTATGAATACATTGAACTTTCACAAACATAATATTCTTGGTCCTTAGCTTATACACATCACAATAAAGAAGTACAACAGGTTTCTTCTCATACTGGAGATCTTTGTCTAACACAATGAGGTCCCATTTAATTATATAATCCCCTAAGCCATGATCTATATTCAACATAGATACATGAAATACCGGATGAATTCATGATAGATTAGGAGGTGAAGAGAATCTATAGCTACAGTCCTCCACAATCAAGAATTCCAAAGGGTCCAAAGTATCGCATATTTAACTTTCTCTTCTTACAAAACCTCATCACCCCTTTCATTGGCAATACCTTAAGAAGAACGTTCTCACCAACCTAAAATGTGATGTTTCTTACCTTATGGTGTACATACTTCTTTTGTGGCTTCTAAAGTTTAGTTTGAATACTCCTCACCTTCTCTTGAGCATCCTTCTCTAAATTAACCCTAAAAAGGTTCAACATCTCCAGCCTCGAACCATCCTATGGGTGATCTACATCCCCTTTCATATAATGCGGATCGAAAGGTACAAAAAGTTAGTTGTGCGCCTAATTCATCATGTAATTTTCTCAGAAACATTGAGATAAATTGCATACGACGATATGAGGTAATAGAAAGGGGCAGCAATGTAACCTAACTATTTCATTCACAAACAACCTAGCCAATTGTTCAACATTATAATCTATTCTTATAAAAATAAAATTGACTGACTTTGTTAATCAATCAACCACTACCCAAATATGATCAAACATTCCCAAAGTCTTGGGAAGACTAACCACAAAATCCATGGCTATCCTTTCCCATTTCAATTCATGAATTTACTTTCGTATAAGAAAACCTGCAGGCCTTTGATGTTCATACTTTACTTGTTGACAATTTCGACACTTAGCCAAAAAACTTTGCTATATCTTTCTTCATGCCCAGCCAAAATTAAACTCCCTTAAAATATCGATACAACTTTGTAACACATTGAAGAATATAACGAGCCATGGAATTTGGTAATAAATATTAAATCTATTCATCAACTAAAGGAATAAAAACCCTTCCTTTAAAATTGAGCATACTTTACACATAAAGAGTGTTCCGTTGTGCCTTACCCAACACAATATTCTTCTTATGTTTGTTCAAATTTTAATCCTCAAATTTTTTTACCTTGATTTCCTCAATGAAGGTGTCCCTAACTTCAATGCTAGCTAAGACCCCACCTTTCTGTCATATTTCAAACTGCATTAACTTTGCCAATGCCTAAGCCTGACCGTTTTGCCTCACCTCCTCCACTTTCATAAAAAAGTCAGTTACCTCATTAAAGCTTCTCCCTAGAGAGGTCATATGAAAATTTAATACTTGCAAGTAAGAATTTAGTCCCTTAATAAACAAACAGATACTCTTTTCCTCAGTAGTAACAAACTATGTAGCATATCTAGACAATGCATGACACTTGGTCTCACAAGAAGACACATACATACCACCTTGTTCCAAAGCCATGAACTCATCTTTCTTATGATCTCTAAAAGTTCTAGGAACATATTTCTCCAAAAATAGAGCATTAGACTTCATCCAACTAAGTGGAGGGTAAAACTAAAGATCTACTTTCTATATAAGTTCTTCACCACTACTTAGTCTCACCTTGAAGCTGAAATGTCATAAACACAACCCCATGTTTATGGACAATTCTATACTTGTGCACCCTCTCTTATTAATCTATGATGAACTTGATCAACATCTACTTCTAATTACCAGTCATAACAGGACCGAATAAAGGATGAAAGAAAGCTTCATTACCTACATTCCCTCCAACCATGGGACACTGATAGCAATAGGAGGATTGACGGGACATTGAGTTTCTAGAAAAGAGAAAAGCACTCCAGGTCCAACCAACTTGCACCTATTCCTCTTGACCTACATTCTTCTTATTCCCGACCACGATATTCTTTTCTACCTCTTCATGGTGCGAATGATGGGCCTCATTGTTGGGAGCATTTTGAACTGGTGATCCATCCCTAGTTGGAGAAACCCTTTTTGGTCCTCTACCTCTAACTCTTTCTCGACCACTACCTCAATTGCGGCCTCTTGCTGCAGATGTGATAGTAGGAGCATTGACAGGAGCTATGGGCTTGACGCCGTTGAATCTAATTTTGACCATCTATGAAGAGAAGAGTGAACGAGGTTAGGTACCAATTTGAATCCGCAGATGCCAATTGGAATAAAGCTATAGCACAAAAGCAGACAAGAAAAAATAGAGAGATTTCCTCAAGTACTATAGCCTCTTGAAGAGAAGTACATAACTCTTCATACCATTCCACAAGACATTAGTAGACTCGTTTTTGTACAGCGAGATCAATGAACTTAGGCTCTTGTATCAACATTTTCATGACCCAGACTGTCGTGATTGACACCTATGCTAACCCTCTAGTGTGAAAACCATTATTATTAACTATTTAATACGTAAATAATTTTTTATACATAGGGAACAAGGTTTATAATACTAAATACTAAAGTTCGCATAAACTTCAAAAAGATCTAACAACGAATTACAGGAATAAATATCTAGAACCTGAAAGTCAATGTAACAAAACATCTAAAGTTAAACCATAAGTTTAAAAACAAGGGGTACAAACTCATACTAGCTTGCTGATAACTAACTAGAGAAGTTATCTCAGAAATGTGGACATAAACGTAAGGAGAACTCATGGAAGCATGAAAGAACTGTCTCACCCTTGAATTCAAAACGACAATCACTAATATTCTAAGCGGCGTAAGTTCATGGCCCCTTGAAGATTCCCTATAATCAACAAAAAAAGAAAAAATGTAGTATTAGTTCCAACTGTTGTGTAATGGTAGAATCACGCGACTATCCCACTGAGTGAAACATACATAAGTAAATACAACATAATAATAACATAAATACACCAAACATATACACTATTAATTACGAAATAACCTACAAATTTACATTTCTGAAGATATGCAATTTTGTCAATTCAATGTTCCTCTCTTGAAAACCAAATACAAACTGTTAGCATACCAACACGTAGTACCCGATAAAATGTTTATGTCAGAGCGTGGCAATAAATCTCATACTTAAGCAGAAAAAGGGGAAATAATCCAAGTTAGTGTTAGAATGCAACACCAGAAGCATTCAACAACACACAATCAGAAGTATATTCTCATAATCATACAACCAAGTCATGATTAATGGCATTCATCATTAATCTTTATAATTAACAACAAGTGTTATCAATAATGCAATATTCGCATACATACACGTATTAAATGAACCAAGAACAAGCATATATCACATAATAAGGAAATCACAACCATCACTCGTAACAAGCTTGAATACCCTAAGAAACATTATTTATTTCCTTTTTTGATTTGTTCACTTGTTCTTGGTCTACAAACAATCACAATAGCGCTAGGGTCAATAAAAAGCACTTCATTACCTAGATTATAGTCAATAATATCAATCCTAGGTAAATTCTTAATCCTTATACCAAGATTAGGGCTTTCTCCACAATAATTTCCAAATGAAAAACCTCCTCCATTGATAATTACCCATTAGATTACATTCTATGGAACGAAAAATAGATTCATGGACTTTAAATCTTAACTTTAGTCTCAAGAATGGTGGAAAACTATGAAAAACCCCTAGGTTCGTTCCTTAGCTCTCAAGTTCAAAAATTGTAGAGTAAAACATGTTTGGAGTTTATTTACGATTTTAAGTTGCCTTTGCCCGCCCCCCCCCCCATGGCGGCATAACCCCGCTACAGAGGCCCCACCTTACGACAGAAATCTCTCCTCAGTGGCTTTGATGGAGACAATGAACTCTTTGTATATTCCCAAAACCCCTATTTCACAACACATCTTCAATCAACGACACTCAAAAATTACCTATTCACACGAATATCAACTTTGGGAGTTCTACATGCCTGAATTCAATTATAAAAAGTCATACGGGTTCCTTAACTACTTATCTACCTAGTCATCTGATAAAATTCATCATTATATCACCTAATTGTAACATGATTTTCCTACACTTTAATGACCTTGATTTCGTCCAAATCTGGACTAGGTTGGGGAAATTTAAATTTCTACGAAAAGAATTTTCGACCTATAATTTTTTCCTGTTAGATTTTATATAACGAAGGAACACGGTTTTTACATACAACTATCAATTGAAGCACAAATTTTAGATATACAAAAGATAATCAATATGTGTCCACCTATTTTACAATCAAAATTTTTAGGGAATGTTGGCTTGTTGATAAGGGTAGTACAAAACACATAATCAATCAAGAAATATTTTCACCAAACATGATAGATTATTTCAATAATGAGTTACAATTGGAATGGACAATACCTCCAAATAAAGGAAAGGGACCCGTAGCGATTGAGTTTCAAAGGTACAAAACTTATTAATGATGTTTTATTTGTTCCTGAAATTGATCGTAATTTTTTATATTTTGGAAAAAGTCGAGAAAGTGGATTCAAATTATTATTTGAAGATAAAGCGTCTCTGATAAGTGATACTAGTGTTAATAAAATATTCAAAATTAAAATGCATGGAAAGTTTTTCCTTGAAACAATTGGCGAAGCAATACATAGTTTTTCAAGTCATTCATTTTTTGTAGAAATGCAGAACAAGGGATCGGGACATTTTCATTACAAATCTTTATTGTTTAAAATGGTAAATCTTCTGCCAAACATAGAGGAAAATTTTTCAAGTTGTTAGGTTTGTTTGTTTTGTAAGCAGACTAGACATCTATTTAGAAGTTCCACATGGAGAGCTACAGAGAAGTTGCGACTCATTCATACCAATATTTGTGGTCCACCAAGAACATCATAACTAAATAGAAGTAGGTCTTATATTATCTTTATTAGTGATCTATCAAGAATGTGTTTGATTTGTTTTATGAAGTTTAAGCCAAATTTGTTGTAATTCAATGAAATTAAAAATATGAATAAAAAATCAGAATGTCTGCAAAATTCATGTCATTAGATTAGATAATGGAACTGAATGTACATCTGATATGTTCAATTATTTTTGTCAAAATCTGGAGTAGAGCACCAGGTTACTATCCCTTATCTAAAACAAAAATGGAGCGAATTAGAGATATAGTAGATAAACCTTCAAGATTTTAAGATGCTTGTTGCATAAGAAGAATCTATCAAAGAGGTTTTAGGCTGAAGCAGAAAAACCAATTGTTTTCTTATTGAATAGATTGCATATATGGGTGTGGAATGAAAGACTCCATTTGAGGCATTGTCTGAAACTATTTTTGGAAAACCTCAAGATATTTGAATGTTCATAATTTTCTTATGTTACACGGGTTAAAAAAATAGCCAAGTTAGATAAGAAGGTATGTTTGAGAATTTGAGGTTAAGTCCACGTTCAATGAGGAAATAAAGGCCACATAGTTTGAGGATGGAAATCTGAATGACCTTAGGAAGAAAACTGATAAGTAAGTCTCAAGATACCACTCTTGATGCGAAAAGTGTGATCAGTTTAAAAAGAAGGATTTTTGTTCCTCGAGTTGATTACTTGATTCAAAAATTGTTGACAAAATTCCACAGCTCACGATATTACATACATCATTGTATGCCCAAGATGTACCAAGATTTGAAACAAATTTATTGGTGTCAAGGCATGAAGAATGATACATCGGAGTTTGTGGTCAAGTGTCAACATATCAACAACCAACGTAACATCAAAGGCCTATATGTTTATTTTATAGAAGGCCAATTCCAGAGTGGAAGTGGGAAAGGATAAACGTTGATTTTGTTGTTGGTCTTCCAATACGTTGGGGAAGTTTGATTCTATTTAGATAGTGGTTGAAAGAATTACTAAGTCAACCCAGTTCATTTCAGTTAGAATATATTATTATGGTGAAAATTGGCTAAGGTTTATGTGGAGGAGAGAGTGAGGTTTCATGATGTTCCCTTCTCTTATCATTTCATACCATGGTACACAGTTTACCTTCATGTTTTGCAGGAAAGTACATGATGAATTGGGCACACAACTCCCTTTTAGTACAACTTTCCATCCACAAGATGACGGACAATTGGAGAGGACTATGCAAGTGTTAAAAGACATATTGACGGCATGTATGATTGACTTTGCGGAAATTATGTGAGGGGATGTATATAACACATAGGATTCTTCAAGGATAGATATATGAAACCTTTGCCGGTTGATTTAGTGAAGGATCCTCAAGATAAGGTAAGGAGCATTCAAGCTATGCTATTAGCGACCAAGACTAAAAAGAAGAAGTATATGACCCAGAGACATGACATTTAAAAATGATAAGTTCGTTCTTCTAAAGGTATCTCCAATTAAAAGGGTAATAACATTTTGAAAGAAGGGCAAGGTAAGTTCGTGATACATTGGACCATTTGAAGTTTTTCAATGTGTATGTCCAGTGGCTTATTTATTGTCCTTACCTTCTAATCTATTTGAAGTTTATTCAATATTTCATGTGTCTATGTTGAGGATATATCATGGCAATGGGATTATATCATAAAATGGGAAACAACTGTGTTAGAGAAGGTCCTTCAGTATGAGAAGGAACAAACGGCAATTCTTGATGGTGCTCTCTAGAATTTGAAGACAGAGTAGATAAAGTCCATAAAAATTTATGGATGCATCGTCCAGTTGAGGAAGCTACTTGGGAAACCGAGAAGAACATGCAAGACAAGTATCCCAGTTTTTCACTGACTTTTGATGATTGGTCATGTGTTTTGTACAACCCTTATCAACAAGCCAACTTTCATTTCAATTTTAATTGTAAAATAGGCTGACACAAATTGATAGTCTTTCTATTGGTCTGCTATTTATTATTCATTTTATAGTTGTATGTAACGACCAAGTTACATCTTTATCGAAAAGCCAACGGAAAATTTTTTTGGATCAGAAAACTTTTATGTAGTAACTTGAAATTCCCGAACCTAGTCCAGAATTGGACAAAAATGGAGTAATTAAAGTGTAGAGAAATCGTGTAACAGTTGTATGATCTAATTATTAGTTATATCATAGGAGTAGTTAGCTAAGACGTTAAGCAACCCGTGCGACTTTACAAAATTAAATTCGAGCGAGTAGAACTCCTGAAATGTATCTTAGCGTGCATAGGTAGTTTCTAAGTGTCGCTAGTTGAAGGTATGTTTTGAAATAAGGGTATAGGATTTATAAATATTGGTCATTGTTTTCGTGCAAGTCACTGAGGAGGATTTATGCCGTCAGATGGGCCTCTGTAGCGGGGTGAGTGCTGCCATGGCAGGGCAAACGCGACTTAAAGTCAGAAATAAACCCCAAACACCTTTAATGCTGCAATTTTTGAACTTCATAGCTAAGGAACAAACCCATGGGTTTTCTTGTTAGTTTTTCAATATTCATGAGGCAAAAGGTAAGATTTAAACTCCCCAAATTCATAAACGTAATCTAATGGGTAATTATTGTTAAAGCCCTAAAATGAGTATGAGGTTCAAGAATTGGACTAGGATTGATATTATTGATTATAATACCGGTCATTAGGTATTGTTTATTGATCCTAGCGCTATTATTATTGTTTGTAGACCAAGAACAATCGAAACAAATTTAGAAAGGGAAGATCAAGTTTCTTAGGGTATTTAAGTTTTTTTTGAGGTAGGTGATGGTTGTGATTTCTTGATTAGGTGATATATGTTTGTTGTTCCTTCATTTTAATACGTGTATGTATGATAATGTTGAATTGTAGATCACACTTGTTGTAAATGATATAGATGAATGATGAATGCCATGAATCATGACTTGGTTGTATAATTATTAGACTCTATGATTGTGATTGTGGCTTATTGAATGGATCGGGTGTTTCATTGCGTCATACTAACTCGGATCATATTCCACTTTCCGGATTAAATATGAGATCGGTTGCAACGTTCCGACATAAACATTTGATCAGGTACTACATTCCGGTATGCTAACAGTTTGTGTTTGGGTTCCATTAGAGGACCATTGACTTGACATAACTGTATAGATTGGGAAATGTGAAGTTGTACATTGTTTCGTAATTAATATATAGTATGTTTAGTGTATGCATCGTATTATTATATTGTATTGACTTATTAATCTTTCACTCAGTGGGATAGCCGCGTTATCCTACAACTACACTCTGATTGTTAACTGATACTGCATTTTCCATATTTTTGGTTGAGTAAAGGGCATCTTTTAGCGGCTATAAACAGACCTCACTAATAAGAGTAGTGATCATCATTTCAAATTCAAGGGTGATCCAGTACTTCCAGACTTCCATGAGTTTTGGTTTCGTTTATGTTCATATTTCATATATAGACTTATTTATTTATTAGCATGTTAGTATGGGGTTATACCCCTTCTTTTTTGGACTTGTAGTTGAACTTTAAATGTTTTGGCACGTCGACTTTAAGGTTCTAGGAATTTATTTTCTCAATTCATTTTTCGATCTTTTTGGAAGTTCATGCAAATTTTTGTATTTATTTATTTAAACTTTCTTCCATATCTTTAAATTCTTGGTTACATATAAACTAGTTAGTTTAAAGTGTTCTCCAACCAAAGGTTTAGAGTTTGTGTCAATCACGATGGTCGCGGTCGTGAAAAAGTTGGTATATGTGTCTAGCTTCATTTATCTCAATGTACTAAAACGAGTCTATTAGTGTCTTGCAGAACGGTACTAAGACGTCTCTACTTTTCTTCTAGAGGGTATTTGAACTTAGCGAATCTCTATATTTTCTCTTGTCTACTTTCTTGCTATAACTTGATTCCAATTGAACTCCCGATTCAAATTGGTATATAACCTCCTTTGCTCTTCTATTCGCAAATAGTTAACAATAGATTCAATAGCGTCAGGCCTGTAGCTCCTGTCAATGCTCCAGCTGAGAAATGTGAAACGAGAGGTAGTAGTTCAGGTTATGGTAGATAAAGAGCTAGGGGTAGAGGCTGAGCAGAGTGTATCCTACTAGGGACGGAGGACTAGTTAAAAAATATCCAGAAAATGAGGTCCCTCCTACACAACATGAAGATGTAGAAGAGAATATTGAGGTTGTGTTTGGGGAGAATGTAGGGCAAGAGGAAGAAGTGCAAGTTTATACAACAAGTACTCCTCCCATAAGCCCCATGTTTGCTCAAAGATCATGTAATTATTTAAAGGGTTGGATGGTCTTAGAGTGCTTCCCTCTATTCAAGCAACTCAAGCTCCCGCTAATCCTCCTAGTGCTATCACTGTCCCCAAGGTGGGAGGGAATGTAGGTAATGGTTCTTTCTTCCATTATTTTTTCGGTCCTATTATGACTAGTAATGTAAATGAGATATTGACCAAGATATTTAAGGTTAATCCTCCTATATTCAATGGTTCCTAGAGTGAGGATACACATGAGTTCATCCTAGATTGTTACGAGAGGCTGCATAAGTTTGGAATTGTCCATAAATATGGGGTTGAGTTGATGACGTTTCAGCTTCAAGGTGAGGTTAAGTAGTGGTGGAGAAGTTATATTAAATGCAAATCTTCCCTTAGTGAGTTGCAATTTCTATTTGTTTGTATAACCTCTGTAGGGAGAAGCTTTAAGAAGGTAACCGACTTTGTGAAGAAAGTAGAGGGGGTGAGGCGAGATGTTCAGGTTGAGGCATTGGAAAATAATGCCAAGAACTCGAGTAACTTTCAAGTTTCATACTAAAAGGGGGGCAGGGAGGCCAACACTTGACGGTAGGCCAATTCAGTCTACTATGCCCGTCTCTCTAGATATTACTCGGGAACTATTCATGATAGATAGGGAGCCACACCTTCAATGGGAAGCATGCCATATTTTGATTGTACATGCTATAATTATGGAGAACCTGGGAATATGATGAGAGATTAGCCTCTCCCACATGTGTTGGAATATGCACAGTAGTAGTCTAGATAAGTGGTACTCATAGGGAATGGTAAAAATTTTCTAGGGCATCACAAGGTGGTCTAGGAGAAAATGAGCTAGGCCACAGAGGTAGGGGAAATTGTAACCAAGGTAGAGGAACAGTGTAGCCAAGCAGGGAAGTCACCTGTTAATATGACAAGGCTCAGTGTTATCCTTTCCGGGCAAGAAAGAGGTAGAGGAATCTAACAAAGTGATCACATGTACTATTGTTGTTTGTGACTGGATGGCTAATGTGTTATTTGATCAACATTCTACTTATTCTTTTGTATCCTTGATATTTCGCTTAGAATTTGATATGTATTGTGAGACCCTATCAAAGTTTCTACCCTAGTTGAAAAGTTTGTCATAGTCGCCCATGTCTATCGTGCTTGTCCTATTTTGGTTATGATTTATCAGACATGGAAGGGTTTGGTGATTTTGGATATGACTGACTTTGATATAACCTTAGGCATAACTTGGTTTTCCCCCAATTATGTTGTCCTTAATTGTAATACTATGTTTGTAACTCTAGAAATTCTAGAAAGGGAAAAGTCATAGTGGGAAGGGATGTACACGCCTAAACATACTAAGATCATATCCTCCATTTGGGTTAGGAATCTTGTATGGCAAGGTTTTTTTCGTATTTGGCTCATATTTGAGATGTTGAGGTTGAGTCTCTCTCTATTGAGTCCATTCATATGGTGTCATAATTTTGTAAAATGCTTCATAATAATCTACTCAGTATGCCTCCTAATAGAGATATAGACTTCTACATCGATTTAGAACCTCATATCCATCCCATTTCCATCCTTCTCTAACATATGGCCCCAGAAGAATTAGGAGATATTGAGACTCAAATCAATGAGGTTCATAATAAAAGATTTATCTGTTCTAGTGTATTCTAAAGGGGTGTTTCAGTTTTGTTTGTTAAGAAAAAGGATGGTAGCATGAGAATTTGAATATAATACTGGCAATTCAATATAGTCACCATTAGAAACAAGCATCCATTACCTTGAATAGATGATACTTGACCAATTGCAAGGTGCAATAGTTTTATCTTAGATTGATCTAAGTTCTGGTTACCATCACTTGAAGATTAGGCCTGAGGATATGCCTAATACTGCGTTTAGAACCCACAATGGGCACTACAAGTTCCTAGTTATCACTTTTGGTTTGACTAATGACCCTGCAACCTTCATGAGCTTGATTAATAGGGTGTTCAAACCATTTCATGAATCGCGTATTATAGTCTTTATTGATTGTATTTTGGTATATTCAAAAGTAAGGAAGAGCATGTCGACCCTCTTCGTATTTTCCTAAATGTTCTTGGGAACCAAATGTTTCATGCAAAATTTTATAACTGTGATTTTTTGTTGACTTGGGTTGAATTTTTGGGGCATGTTGTTTCAAAAAAGGGGTATTGGTAGGTAGATCCCCAAAAGATTGAAGTGCTTAAAATTTTTATTTGTCCTAGCATTGTGATGAAATTTAGAAGTTTAGTGCGACTCGATAGCTATTGCCATCGATTTGTGAAGAACTTTTGTTTAATTTCCACTAACCTGACAAGTTTGACCAAAAGAGAGGTACCCTTCAAATGAATTGAAAAATGTGAGGATAACTTTCAAAAGCTCAAGATTCTCTTGACATCGCACCTTCCTTAGCTCTACCGGTGAAAGGTAAATATATTATAGTATATTTTGATTTTTCACATTCTAGCTTGGATCAAGTCTTAGTGAAGGATAAGAATGTTATATATTATTCATCGCAATACTTGAAGTTTCATGAGAGGAATTATCCGACGTATGATTTGGAGTTCGCAACTGTAGTATTTTCTCTTAAGATCTGGAGATATTACCTCTGTAGTTTCAAATGTAAGGTATTTACCGATCATCGTAGCTTGCAACATGTGTTCACTTAAAAGGATCTAAATATTAGGTAGCGAAGGTGGATGGAGATACTCTAGGATAAATATGTGACCATTAAATACCATCTTCGTAAGGCTAATGTAACATTCCGGAAAATTACATGCCTAGTGAACAACCAATAAGTCTTTAGGAATGCGTATTGGGGGTACTTAGGCATCCCAATTCCCAATATTGAAAAATAATGGGCATTGTATATAAAATTTGCTAAGGGGTGTGAGCCAATTTCTATATTTACTCAAGTACGCATAACATGATCCAAGCTTGTTTAGAATTGTACCTGCAATGAAGACCCTATGCTAAAATTATAAATTGTTTTTATTCACAACCCAATCATTGAGTACTAGGCATCCAAGTGTCAAGCCTAGCACCATAGCACATAACCATTTTCAATGATCATTTAGATTAAGCAGTGCGAAAGGACATAGTGAGGATCCTTGGGACAATAAGTAAACATTTCCAAATGAACCATAAATAATAGTTAGTTAGGAAATTGCAACCAACTCATGTGCAAGCACATGTGCATGACACATGAAGAAGCTGCCAAAGGAGGGGACCACCTTAACCGAATTCGATTAGGGTAGTTAGGGGGAAAACGTGCAAAAGGGAAAACTCCATGTGGGTCCTAACCTCCCTACGAATTCTAGACTCTACCCTACTGATATAAATAACTAAATAACCAAGGACTAACTGAATTGGACCCATTAGTGCACCCGACAACATAGGACCAAAACCTGGTTGACATTAACCTAGTACTAGTTAAAGAGTTAGTTAAGATCCTAACGACTTAAGGGTACTTTAGTAATTATCCTAGGCTACTTAATTAATTAATTTTAAACCTAATTAATTAATTTAAAGGGGCAAAACCAAAATCACAAAGTAATATCCAGATTTCAATAAAACAAGAAAAAGATAACCTAGTACCTAACCTACGATGGTTCAAAGGATTAGTTATGTTTATAACGACTTAAGGGTACTTTAGTAATTACACTAGTTTACTTAATTAATTAAATTATCCATTGTATTAATTTAATTAAAGGGGTCAAACAGAAATTCTTACACTAACCTTGTACAACTCAAGAAACATCCTAGTATTAACCTAGAATAGTCAAAATGGTTAATTTTTGTTCCAATGATTTAGGGGCACTTTAATAGATACCATAGGTACCTTAATTAATTAAATTAGACATTTAATTAATTAATTTAAAGGGGCAAAACGAAATTCATAGGAAAAATTTCAGATTTGAGCAAGTATTGTGTTTTCCTTGTTCTAGTCAATCTAGGAGGGACTTTTTAGTAATTAGTTAATTAATTTATTTAATTAACTTATTAAAACCTAAGTTTAATGATTCAATATAAGTTATTAAACCTACAAAATAAAGTTCAAACTCATAGACAAAAAGGACGCAAAAATAGTAATAAACGAACGCACGAAAAAGGCAGAAAATTTATCGATTTCTCTCGGGCGATTTCAAGGTTTCTTCAAGGTTTCGTTCAAGGTGGTCTTCGTAAATTAAGTTCTACATAAGGTATGGTTTTCTATCCTGGAATTTTTTCTCCAAGAGAACTTTCTTTCCAACGATTCAAAGATCTTGAAAATTAGGGTTGTTCCCGTGTTCTTGTCGAATTCCTTTGTCCCTAGTATCCTTTTCGATTCCATGTTGACTAGGATAGATATCATGTTGTATGTATGTGGTGCTGGCTGATCTTATGTGTAATGTTATTGAATTATGATTGTCGATTAACCTATGAAGTTGTGATCATATAAAGTTAAGTGCTTATAACGTGAATCATAAATCGACAATGTGTTAGTTACACCCGTAATCGTTTTAAGTGTTGATGTGTTTGTCCGAATGTTGCATTGATGTTATTGTGACGTTATCAAGGTGTCAAATTCATCAAATATTAAAATTACGATGTCCAATATGTCTTAAAAATGTTACCCTAAAGTCATGGACAAAGATTGGTTAAGAGAATAATACTATGTTAAGATGTGTTCGAAACTGTAATGTATGACGATGATTACACTTTGTTGGGTATACCTACTATAAATGTTACTTGTTGATGATGTTGTGTTCGTTAAATGATCATATTATGCTGTTCAAGATGTTTAAAAACGTTTTTGCCTAAAGTTATGTTATAAGGTTGGCTAAAAAGATCTCCATGAAATCATAATTTGAGTGATTGTTTGGCTTATGCCAATAAAATGGCTAACAATACATTGTCAAAAAGGGATGCATGCAAATGAATATAATATTATGTTAAATAATTAAGAGATTGGCTAATGAATAATATACATATCTAACCAAGCATGAATGAATGTAAAATTGACCTGTTCCAACAAAGATGGTTATGTAATTCATACCCAAATATTTATGCCAATACTAATCATATGTCAATCTTGTGTAGTAAGAGTATCAAATATATTATAAGCACTTCTAAAGTAATTCAATGAATCCATAACCAAGGGCATGCCACTCATTGGGAGAACTCCCAACATGCTCTAAAAGAATGACATATGAACTCATGAAACTCATTGAATGAAGTGCTCATCGTCCATAAACGATGATATGAATGTACTACACTAAAGTAAGTAAGTAACGTGAGTTATAACATAATTAAAGGGGTCTAAAGTAAGTAAGTGACAAGAATGGGGTGTTAAAGGAAGTGAGACAAGTCTCACTTACACGTAAGCTACTACGTTAAATGAATACTCAGTTATGAAGGTGTTGGAATGTGTAAGCCAGTCTCATTAACGAGAAAGGATGACATGTCAGGAAATTTAACATTTTATCAATGTAACGTAAGGATAACAGTCATCAATAGAATAAGTAAATCTCAATCTAGAAGCATGCCTGCATAATGATGGAGTCAACACTAAAAGATAAAGAAGAAATGAACATTCACGTAATGAGGTGAGTAATTATGTTAATCTATAATGCTTATGAATATGGTGACAACATGATAAGAGGCTAAGATGAATGGTGAGTTAATTCTCAACCAAGCCTAAGTAAAGGTCACTAAAAGTACTCACCTAAGAGAGTGTTGAATATCAATAGACAAGTCCCAATCATACTCTATATGTAAGAGTAAGGACAATTCACACTTAATACTATGATGAGATGAGAAATCATCTAATGAGAAATGATTCCCTCATGCTAGAAGCCAACTTCCATGATTTATGAGTTGAATGTAATGAAACTTTATACTGAGCACCGATAGGCTAGCTATGAGCAGTGGTACCTTCCTTTGGGAAGGGCGGAGGTTCACATAACTCTCATGATATGATACTGTCCGGCATGAAGGGTATGGGTATAATTATATCTCCTAGTCTTTGAACCTATACTTCAAAAATAGGGATCTATCAAGGTTTGACTCCCTATATACGCTAGCATGTTCGAGTCACTTTGGCCGGTGATTCCACCTCTTTTCGCTGTTGGGCAGACACTGGATTTCATAATGCTCATATGATCTATGTCGGTTAAGGTTAAAGTTCCCAAAGAAAGAATAAGACCAGCCTCAAAGTATGAAAGATAATGAAATGAACGATACTCAAGGTGTTTATGCATGACAATCAGGAGGTGAAATCAGATTCAAGTAATGATATTAGGTCATTCTTGGTCATTGCACTTCATGATCCCGATGAGAGTCTTAAACTTCATCCTAGGTATAGTTGGCGTTTACATAAGCCAACAAATGAATGAAATGAATAATGTGAAGTACGAATGAACGAATGAAGCAGACTCTGTGTTTGCTAAAGAAGGCCCTCGGGTTAAGGTCCCATATGTTGGGCCCTCACTCTAGATGTCTTATGCTACATCAACGATTCCAAAGTCTCGTGTATATGAAATGCATAATATATAAAACATGAAAGTAATGAAATCAATGGCATGATCAATAGATAATTTCTTATGAAAGGTAATGAAGTTAATGAATATATATTGTAAAGAATGACTCACTATAAGGTAGGGAAATCATTCCTTAGTGCTTGGATTACTTACATCGATTCATTGTGGGTATGGGACTACAATGAATCATTGCACTTATAAGTAAAACATAGGACCAAAAGAATTATTGAACTACACAACAACAAGAAGAAAAAGACTGAAAAATAATTTAAGTGTTCAAAGAGGAGCTCTCGGCCTAAGAGGATCAAAAATCTTAAATCTTCGCCCGAGTTATTCTAAAATTATGTTGATGATACTAATGGCTTGTAATCATACAGAAAATGAGTTGTGTACTTTGAATGCATTAAAATACATCATATTCATATTAAATTCACAACTAACGATTTTTGAAAAGTTTAGTGACTAGGCTTTCCAGAAATAGCATAATGTTTAGGAAGAGTTTTCTTTGATCATGCATAGCCTTATGTGTATGTGTACATACACCCATACTTAGTAAAAGTGGTGAATTAACCCCTACTATTTACTATTTCATAGATGCAGGTTAAGGGATAGATTGACGACTCTTGCAATGATTTGGACATCAGCGTTTCTCTAGACCATTTGGTAGGTCCTCTTGATTTCGAGGATGCTACAGTTTTTGTCTAGCCTTAGTTTTTGAAAAATCTAGTGGATGTTGTACCTAGCGTTTCTTTCGTACATTCATTTCGAAGCTTTTATAATAAGTCCGTGTTTGGCAAAAGTATTTATGATATATTCTTATTCGATTTCAAATTGTTTCTTATGATAGATGGTTGTTATATTTATGTTGAGCTTAGTATATGATAAACTAATGAAATAACTATATGCAGTATATGTATACTTCATACGTCTAAAAGTTTTATATTTTTCGCTAAAAATAACCATATCAATGTTATGAATGCAAGATGAGGCTTGTCTGCAACCTCTGAGAGGTCACCGACGCCGGTTGCAATCCGGATTCCAGAATTCGGATCGTGACAAACTTGGTATCAGAGCATGAGGTTAAAGTACCTAGGAACTAACGCTCAACAAGACCACGTTATGTAGTTTCTAGCTTATGGTTATGAAGAGAACCACAATCATTACTTAGAGGCTACGCGATGATAGGAAATTCTCCCTTCTTCTACTCTTTATCGTGCTATTAAGATCTTTGACACTTTGTGTCAATATAAGTATATAAATTCCTTATTGTGTCAATGCGTAGAAGAATACACACAATAGTTAGGATGTCTAAGTGGTCTCAGGTGCTAGGCTCAAGATCTAGCCTTCCCAGGAAGGGGCCATAATCGAAATGCCCAACGTGGATGAAAGACGTGTGGTGAGTGTGGTTGTTCGCATGGAGGTGAATGCATGGTAAGTTCTTAAAGCATGTTATGAGTACTAATGAAGACGATAAGGATATGTTGGCTTCATACCAACTCAATGATATGACTAAGGTATGAATTTGCTTCATAAGTGTTATGCTACAATAGACTATAGAAACAGGGTAGTAAGGTTTCAGTTTCCAAATGAGTTAGAGTTGAGATGGAAAGGGCGTGGTTCAAATCCAACAACACAAATAATTTCAAATCTTAAGTCCAACAATATGTTATCTAAAGGGTTAGGAGTCAATGAGAACCTTTCTTACGAAGAGTTTTCCATTGATATTTTACATCGCCAAGTGAAACGGTTGAGGAACAAGGAAGTTGCCTCCGTAAGAGTATTATGGGGGAATCACTTTTTTGTGGGAGAAACATGGGAGGCCGAGGACGATATGAGATCCTGTTACCCTCACTTGTTCTGTTCTTGAGGTTAGATATACTCCTCTTAAGTCTGGTTTTGCTCTAGAAACTCTAAGTTTTAGTGCAAAAGTAGACTTGGTGTTGTAAGTCCATAATCGTATGTGTAATAATTGCACTATGTAAGTTAAAATGAATTCATGTTGCATTTCATGTTGCTTTTTTTGTATAGCTTATTACGTGATTGTGTGTTGCATGAGTGTGATGTGCATTAAGTTAAAGTAGAATTGAGAAGTAAGTTCCTCGATTTTCAATAAGAAGCTTGAGATAAGCTTAAAGTAGGTGCATTATTCAGAGTAAGTCTTGAATTAGACATTCACGAAGATAAAGTTCAAGCATGCAAAAGAGATTTCCGAAAATTTCCCTCTTGAGTTTAAAATGATAAGTGCTGTCATTCGAGGACGAATGTTCCTAAGGGGGGATAATGTAACATTCCAAAAAATTACATGCCTAGGTAACACCCAATAGGTCTTTAGGAATGCGTATGGGGGTACATAGGCGTTCCAATGCCCAATATTGAAAAATATTGGGCATTGTATATAAAATTGACAAAGGGGTGTGAGCCAATTCCTATATTTACCCAAGTACGCATAACATGATCCAAGCTTGTTTAGAGTTGTACCTGCAATGAAGACCCTATCCTAAAATTATAAATTGTTTTGATTCACAACCCAATTCAATAGGTACTAGGCATCAGAGTGTCAAGCCTAGAACCATAGCACATAACCATTTAAAATGATCATGTAGATTAAGCAGTGCACAAGGACATAGTGAGGATCCTTGGGACAATAAATAAACATTCCCAAATGAACCATAAATAATATTTAGTTAGGAAAGTGCAACCAACCCATGTGCAAGCACATGTGCAAGACATGTGAAGAAGCTGCCAAAGGAGTGGACCACCCTAACCGAATTTGGTTAGGGTAGTTAGGGGGAAAAACGTGCACAAGGGACCACTCCATGTGAGGCATAACCTACCTACCAATTATATACTCTAACCTACTTCCCTAAATAACTAAATAACTTAGGACTTACCGAATTTGACCCATTATTGCACCCGACAACCTAGGACCAAAACCGGGTTAACACTAACCTAGTACAAGTTAAAGAGTTAGTTAAGATCCTAACGACTTAAGGGTACTTTGTTAATTAAAATAGGCTACTTAATCAATTAATCTATCAATTTATTTAATTAATTGGAAGGGGCAAAACCGAAATCACAAAGTAATATCCAGATTTCGGTTAAAACAAGAAAAAGACAACCTAGTTACTAACCTAGGGTGGTTCAAAGGATTAGTTATGGTTATAACTACTTAGGGGTACTTTATTAATTAACCTAGCTCACTTAATTAATTAAATTATCCATTTAATTAATTAAATTAAATAGGTCAAACAGAAATTCTTACACTAACCTAGTGCAACTCAAGAAACATCCTAGTACTTAACCTAGGATGGTCCAAAAGGGTTAATTTTTGTTCCGATGATTTAGGGGAAATTTAATAGTTACCCTATGTACCTTATTTAATGAAATTATTCATTTAAATAATTAATTTAAAGGGTCAAAAGGAAATTCAAAGGACAAATTTCTTATTTGACCAATTATTGTGTTTTCCTAGTTCTAGTCAATCTCGGAGGGGCTTTTTAGCAATAAGTTAATTAATTTATTTAATTAACTTATAAAACCCTAAGTTTAATGAGTAAATATCAGTTCTTAAACCTAAAAAACAAGTTCAAACTCATAGACAAGAAGGACGCAAAAATAGTAAGCAACGAACGTAAGAAAAAGGCAGAAAATTTATCGATTTCTCTAGGACAATTTCAAGGTTTCTTCAAGGTTTCGTTCAAGGTATTCTTCGTTAATTAAGTTCTACATAAGGTATGGGTTTATCTCCTGGAGTTCTTGCTCCAAGAGAACTTTCTTTCTAACAATTCGAAGATCTTGAAAACTAGGGTTGTTCCTTGTTCTCGTCAAACTCTTTTTTACCCTAGTATCCTTTTCAATTCCATGTTGAATAGATTAGATATCATGTTGTTCGTATGTGGTGCTGGATGATCTTATATGTAATGTAGTTGAATTATGATTGTCGATTAACCTATGAAGTTGTGATCGTATGAAGTTAAGTGCTTAAAACGTGAATCATGAATCTACAATGTATTAGTTACACCCGTAATTTTTTTAAGTGCTGATGTGTTTTTCCGAATATTGCATTGCTAATATTGTGACGTTATCAAGGTATTAAATTCATCAAATACTAATATGATGTTTTCCACCAATATGTCTTAAAACGTTACCCCTAAAGTCATGGACCAACATTGGTTAAGAGAATGATACTATGTTAAGATGTGTCCGAAACTATTATGTCTGAAGATGATTATGGTTTGTTGTATATACCTACTGTAAATATGACTTGTTGATGATGTTGTCTTCTTTAAATTCTCATATTATGATGTTCATGATGTTTAAAAACGTTATGCCTAAAGTTATGTTATAAGGTTGGCTAAAAAGCTCTCCATGAAATCATAATTTCACTGATTGTTTGGCTTATGCCAATAAAATGGCTAACAATACATTGTCCAAAAGGGATGCATGCAAATGTCTATCATATTATGTTAAATAATTAAAAGATTGGCTAATGAATAATATATATATCCAACCAAGTATGAAAGAATTTAAAATTGGCATATGCCAACAATATGGTTATGTAATCTATACCCAAATGTTTATGTCAATACGAATCATATATCAATCTTGTGTAATAAGAGTATCAAATATATTATAAGCACTTCAAAAGTAATTCAATGAATCCATAACCAAAGGGCATTCCACTCATTGGGAGAACTCCCAACATGCTCTAAAAGAATGACGTATGAACTCATGAAACTCATTGAATGGAGTGCTCATCGTCCATAAACGATGATATAAATGTACTACACTAAAGTAAGTAGTAACATGAGTTATAACATAATTAAAGGGGTCAAAGGTAAGTAAGTGACCGGAATGAGGTGTTAAAGGAAGTGAGACAAGTCTTACTTACACCTTAGCTACTAAGTTAAAAGAATACTCAGGTATGAAGGTGTTAGAATGTGTGAGCTAGTCTCATTAACACGAAAGGATGACATGTAAGGAAAACTCACATTTCATCAATGTAAAGTAAGGATGTAGTTATCAATAGAGTAAGTAAATCTCAATCTAGAAGCAAGCCTCCATAATGCTTGAGTCAACACTAAAAGATAAAGAAGAAATGAACATTCATGTAATGAGATGAGTAATTATGTTTATCTGTGATGCTAATGAAAATGGTGACAACATGATAAGAGGCTAAGATGAATGGTAAGACAAGTCTCAACCAAGCCTAAGTAAAGGTCACTAAAAGTACTCATCTAAGAGAGTGTTGAATATCAACAGACAAGTCTCAATCATACTCTATATGTAAGTGTAAGGACAATTCACACTTAATACTAATTATTAGATGAGAAATCATCTTATGAGCAATGATGCCAATGTTCCATGATGTATGAGTTGAACGTAATAGAACTTTATACTTAGCACCGATAGGCTAGTTATGAGCGGTGATGCCTTCCTTCGGGAAGAGCGGAGGTCCACCTAACTCTCGTGAGATGAGACTGTCCGGCATGCCGGGTATGGGTATCCTTATATCTCCTAGTCTTTTAACATATACTCCCAATATAGGGTTTGACTCCCTATATAAGCTAGCATGTTCGGGTCAGTTTGGCCGGTAATTCCACCTCTTTTTGGTGTGGGGCAGACACTGGATTTCATAATACTCACATGTTTTATGTCGATTAAAGTTAAAGTTCCAAAAGAAATAACGAGGAAAACCTCAAAATATGAAAGGCAAGGTATGAACGATACCTAAAGTGTTTAAGCAAGACAATCTGGAGGTGAAATCAGATTCCAGTAATGACATTAGGTCATTCTTTGTCATTGCACTTCATGATCCCGATGAGAGTCTTTAAATTCATCCTAAATATAGTTGGTGTTTACATAAGCCTACGAATGAATGAAATGAACAATGTGAAGTACGAATGAAGCAGAATATGTGTTTGCTAAAGAAGGCCCTCGGGTTAAGGTCCCATATGTTGGGCCCTCGCTTAAGATATCTTATGCTACATCAACGATTCCAATGTCTCGTGTATATGAAAAGCATATTATATAGAACATGAAAGTAATGAAATCAATGGCATGATCAATAGATAATTGCTTATGAAAGGTAATGAATATATATTGTAAAGAATGACTCACTATAAGGCAGAGAAATCATTCCTGTGTCCGTGGATTACTTAAATCGGTTCATTGTGGGTATTTGACTATAATGATTCCATGCACTTGTAAGTAAGATATAGGACCAAAAGAATTATTGAACTACACAACAACAAGAAGAAAAAGACTGAAAAATATTTTAATTGTACAAAGAGGAGCTCTCAGCCTAAGAGGTTCAAAAATCTCAAATCTTCGCCCGAGTTGTTCTAAAATTATGTTGATGATACTAATGTCTTGTAATCATATAGAAAATGAGTTGTGTGCTTTGAATGCATTAAAATACATCATATTCATACCACAATTCACAACTAACGATTTTGGAAAGTCTAGTGACTAGGCTTTCCAGAAATAGCATGTTGTTTAGGAAGAGCTTTCTTTTATCATGCATAGACTTATGTGTATGTGTGCATACACCCATACTCAGTAAAAGTGGTGTACTAACCCCTACTATTTACTATTTTATAGGTGTAGGTTAAGAGACAAACTGACGACTCTTGCAACGGTTTGGACATCAGCATTTCTCCCAACATTTGGTAGGTCCTCCTGATTTCGAGGATGCTATAGTTTTAGTTTAGCCTTTGTTTTAGAAAAATCTAGTGGATTTTGTCCCTAGCGTTTCTTTCGTACTTTCATTTCAAAGCTTTTGTAATAAGGCCGTGTTTGGCAAACATATTAACAATATATTGTTATTGTATTTCAAATTGATTCTTATGATATATGGTTGTTATATTTATGTTGAGCTTAGTAGATGATGAATTCATGAAATAACTGTATGAAGTCTATGCATTCATACGCTTAAAAGTTTTAAATTTTCCGCTAAAAATAACCATATTAATGTGATGAATCCAGGATGAGGCTTGTCTGCGACCTTTGAGAGGTCAACGATGCTGGTTGCGATCCGGATTCAAGAATCCTGGTCGTGACAGCTAATGTGTTGGAAGACACTTTGTGTCAAAAAGTGGTGGGTATGGGTAGTCTAGCTTGCTTCAGTATAACCAAACAACCTTCGGCTAAAAAAATTAAGACCTTGTAGTCTAGGTTCATGCAGTTGGGCATCTTAGAGAAAGATGGGGGTGTTAGCTAGCATTGATGTAAGGGACTAATTCATTGAGGAAATCAAGGCCAAAAAATTTAAGCTGAAAATTTTAACGAAGTTAAGAAGAAGACTGTGATGGGTAAGGCACAAGACACCACTTTTGATGCAGAAGGTGCGCTCAATTTTAAGGGAAGGATTTTTATTCCTTGATTTGATGTCCTGATTTAGAAACTTTTGTCTGAATCCAATTGTTCTTGATATTCCATTCATCCAAGTGTGACCAAGATGTATCGATATTTGAAGAGAATTTATTAGTGTCCGGGCATGAAGAAGGATATTGCAGAGTTTGGGGCTAAGTGTCAAAATTGTAAACAAGTAAATTATATACATCAAAGACATGCAGGTTTTCTTCAAGGAATGGAAAATTTTGAATGGGAGTGGGAAAGGATAACGAGGGATTTTGTGGTTGGTCTTCCCAAGACTTCGGGAATTTTTATTCTATTTGGGTAGTGGTGGATAAATTGACTAAGTAAGCCAACTTTATTTCAGTAAGAATAGATTATAAAGCTGAACAATTAGCTAAGGTGTATGTGAAAGATATAGTAAGGTTGCATGGAGTGCCCCTTTCTATTACCTCAAATCGTGGTACGCAGTTGACCTCGAAGTTTCAAAAGAAATAACATGATGATTTTTTCACACAACTCACTTTTATTACCTCTTTTCATCAACAAACAGATGGGCAATCGGATAGGAATATTCAAGTGTAAGAAGACATGTTGAGACAATGTGTGATTGACAATAGAGGGCTTACTCTTGTTTGAATTCTCTTATAATAATATTATCACTCAATTATTGATATGACACTGTTTGAGGCATTATATGGGAGGGGATGTATATCACCCATAGGATTGTTCGAGGCTGAAGATGTGAAACCTTTGGGGTCGATTTAGTGAAGGATGCTCAAGAGAAGGTGAGGAGTATTCAAACAAAACACTTAGAAGCTATAAAAGAAGTATGTCGACCATGAGGTGAGAGACATGACATGACATTTCATGCTTGTGAGAATGTTCTTCTTAATGTATCGCCAATGAAAGCAGTGATGAGGTTTGGAAAGAAGGGCAAGCTAGTCCGTGATACATTTACCCCTTTGAAGTTCTTGAATGTGTAGGATCGGTAGTGTATAGACAGTCTTTACCTCCTAAACTATCGGGATTTAATCTGTTATTTCATATATTCATGTTGAAGAACTATCATGGGTACATGGATTATATCAGTAAATGGGACTCCAATGTGTCAGACAAAGACCTCCAATATGATAAGTAACCCATTGCAATTCTTGACTGTGATGTGCATAAGATAACGAACAAGAATATTAAGTCAGTGAAAGCTCAATGGAAGAATCATCCAGTCGAGGAAGATACTTGGAATATTGAGTGGGATATGCGAGACAAGTATCCCAGTTGTTCGTCGATTTAGGTACTACTTCATTGCTTTCTTAGTCTATTTTTCCTATGTTTGTCACTCGGGGATGAGTGATAGGTAAATCGGTATCTATTATAACGAGGGAACTTAAATACCAAGTTCTGTCATTATTGAAAATCCAATAAGAAAAAAAATTGGGTCGGAAAACTTTTTCGCGGTAACTTGGAATTTCCAACCTAGTCCAGATTTAGACGAAATAGGATTTATTAAAGTGTAATGATTTCAGGTAATCATTTGGTGATCAAAATGTTAATTTGATTACGTGAATAGATAGATAAGACGTTAAGGAACCCGTACAACTTTATGGAATTAAATTTGGGCGAGTAGAACTCATGAAATTGATCATAGCGTGAACGGGTAGTTTCTGAGTATCGTTGATTGAAGCTATGTTATCAAACGACGTTCATGTAATTATTAGAATAGCTCATTTTTTCCATGCAAGACGATGAGGTGGGATTTTTGCTGTAAGGGGGGCTCGCTGTAGCGGGATTTACGCGACTTAATGTTTGTAATAAATCTCAAAAATGTTTTATTCTGCAATTCATGAACATCGGAGCTGTGGAATGAATGTAGGGGTTGTGTTGACTGTCTTCCACCATTCTTGATGCTAAAAGTAATATTTCAACTCCCCAAATCCATTTTTTATCTGTAGAAGGTAATCTAATGGGTAATAGGTTTTTGATTTGGATATTATGGTTGAGAAAGCCCTAGTATGGGTATATGGTTTTCACCTAGGATTGATATTATTATTTATAATCTTGTTGATTAGGTGTTGTTTATTGATCCTTTCACTATTATGATTTTTCTCCACCACCTTGCCGGTCTCCTTTTATATATATATGTCCAACATATATGAGACGCAATCTGTTCATGTTTAAGCAAAAGAAAAAAAAAGGAATCAGAAGGAGACCTTAACTTCTTTGAACGGCTTACTATTTATCTTCTCATTTTGCTTTCAATACCAAATAAATATTTAGGTATTGATTCTTTCTATCATTCTTTTAGTTTCCTACTTGTTTTCACATATTTGTTTCCTTTATTTTGGTCTATGTGGGCTCTGAAATGGAGGGTCATTAGCATTATTTTGGGTTGCATGACATGCAAAACTTTATTGCGCTTCTAAACGAGCTTTTGGAAAATTTGAAAAATTTAATAATGACAAGAAATTTTGGGCACAAAATTCCTTATCAAATAGAAATATAATATACTATGCAATCACTCAAAATGTTTCCCCCTTTATTGTTTTGTCTCGTTCAATAATGGATCGGTCGATAAAATATCAAACTCGAAGCTTTAAAAGTTATACTTAAATATGTGAATGTCACCTTCTTTTTATCTTAAAGAAATCAATCGATATGTCTTCTACTTGTTGAGAAATTATATGAATATATGTCGTTAGGTTGTATTATTTTCTTACTTTTTCCCTCCAATTCCTTGTTTTGGTAAAGCAGTTTGGATTAAATGTGAAATAGACCTGAAAAGATTCTTCAGTTGATCCATTTTGCTAGGAATTAGTGGTCATTCAAGACATAGTATATCGACAGACTCCATTCCAATACAAGCAAATACTTATTCAGGATTTAAGTTCTATGGGTTCAACTCTAAAGTTCTTAGTACTGAAAGTTCTATGGGTTCAACTCTGCAGCTCTTAGCACTGAACCTATTATATTCCCAAAGATATGGGTGTTGTGTTTAAAAGGTCTGAATGGAAAATAAAGATCTGTGTCTTTTATGAAGAGTTGCGACTTTTATGAAATGATGTGACTTTAATGAAAGGATGCGACTTTTATGAAAAGTTATGACTTTAATGAGAAGTTGCGACTTTTATGAGAAGTTGCGATTTTATGAAAAGTTGTGAATTTTATGAAAAGTTGTAACTTTTACGAAAAGTTGTGACTTTTATGTAAGGTGACGAACTTTCTGAAAAATTATAACTTTTCCAAAGGTTTGTAACCTTTCCGGTAAGGAACATTAAGAACCTTTTTACACTACCCTTTGTTTTCTAATAATTGAGGGATTTCCTCTCATTTCAAAAATATAATTTTTGGACTTCTTCTACTCTAGCATTCTAAGTGTACTTTACTGCCGTTGAGTGGCTCGTTGACACCAGCGTTTCGGGTCTCAATATACTGGTGATTGAGATCACTCTATCATGGGAGGACATATTCCAAATCAAACCTCGTATACTAGAGGGGAATAATTTTCTTAAGGGGACACTGTGCATTTAGTGGGCTTGATCTTCTTTCTATTTTTCCAGATTCTGGTATATGTTATAGATTTTTATTTTGTGAAGTAATTTTTGTTCGTCAATACTTCACTAATTCATTACACTTTGATAACTTCATATTTGTGCAAAGTTTGTTGGAATCGGTAAGATTCTTTAAACACAGATTGACAATGTGTTTCTGATTCTAGTTTTTCTACTTGTTTTAATTTTCTAGTTGTGAAAATGTTCTTAAACTTTGTTTTGTCTTCACAAGTTCTTGAAAGTTTTATTCTAAGTATCTTAGCAATACTAGATGAACAACAATCTTAAATATATTAATATATTGTTAGGTCTTTTTGTATTCTACTGATTCTGAAAATCTAATCATGAAAATAGAAGATAAATGCATCACTTGTCCATAATTAATTGCTTTGTTTAACAAGCACTACAAGAAAAAGCATTTTTTAAGATCAACATTGAAGGACGAACTAATTATCACGTCTCTAAAAGTATAACTATTGGGACAAGTTTATATTTCAGTCCTTATTTATACAGTTTATTGAGAAGGTATCAAATCTAGTCACTGTTCCCAGATTCTATTGAGGAGCTTGAGCGGGAGAAAATTTCACCAGTATTTTTCTACTTAAATATTTAAATTAAAAAAAAATCACTTTTGACAAAACTTTAGGCGGCCAAATTTTATACAGTAGGTAAAAGAAAAGACCACAGCTGCGCATAGCCAAATCTTTTTTCTACTCAAAATTGCAGCTGCCCTAGTTTGAGATCAATCATAAACACATTGCAACTGAGCAAGGTCGTCACTCTTCCCTGATCTCAACTCATTCATCTTAATCTTGACGTTTCTCTACACTAATTCTTTCTTTTTCTTTGTATCGTTGATGCTCTGCTCTAATCGTTTCTCTTTATCGTTCCACCACAACTTTTCTCGAAACAGAATTTCAGGTTGATTGTTTTCTGATAGATTTTATTGTTTTTATGTTTTATTGATGTCTTCTACGCTAATTGTTTTTTCTTTATATCAGTGCTGCTCTGCCCTAATTGTTTTTTCTTTATATTACCTCTGCTCTGCCCAACTTTGTTCGAACAAAAATTCCAGGTTGGTTCATCTTTTAATTGAGTTATTGTGTTTCTTTATATGTTTTATTGATGTCAGTTTTTCATATTTGTATTCATGCTACTCTTTTTTTTCTTCCTCTTTTTGTAACAATAAATAGCTTAATAGTATCAAAATCTGGTCTCTTTTCTATTGTAAGATTAGTGGGAACCTAAGATTATTAGATTGTGGTTTTAATAAATAATTTGATTTTGAAAAGTGTATATTCTATCTCATTGATTAGGCAATCTGATCCTGATCAGTGAGAAAACTAGAAGTTTTCCCTAGAAGTTTTCTCTCGCAGTTTTCCCTAGAAGTTTTCTCAAGATTTATATTTCATATAGATTCCATATAAAATTTAAGGAACTCACTGTTTCATGAATAAATACCAGCTTTATATATGTCACTATGTAGGATGGCTACTTATCAATAGGCATAAATGTAATCGTCATATCATGGTTTATACTCCACTGATCTGGATCAGACCTAATGTTGCATATGGCCTCAAACATTATTGTTGTTAGCTGCAGAATTGAAGTGTCTATGCCTAGTAGAGTAAAACATTCAGTTAATCTAAGGCATAGTGCTAAACTAATAACTTTCATCCACAATTCTAACAACTCAACTGCCCTGTTATGTGCCATATTTCTCTATCTATATGACCTTAACTCCATTTATTGAGGCATAGATGGCCTTGAAAATCTTCTGAAACATGTAACTGTGAAATCCTACCAAGTCACCTACAAATATATAGTACATTAGTAGTAATATCTAAATCTTAAACACGAGATTGTAAATGATATCATTCTGTAAAAGTTGTGTGCAGTGTTAGGGTTTAATGCCTGTAAGATTGAATATGAAGCGTTATATTTTTAAGAAAATAGATATAGTAAGAGATTACTTCTACTGTTGGCTCAAGTCTGAAGCAGAATCACATGCTTGTGTTCTGATTTTGTTAAAATTGTTCTGATCACACATACATTTGTTGTCATTATGTAACTCAGATAATATTTTATGCCAAGGATTCCTGTACAATCACATGCTGTCTATAATCTCCTACATTGTCATAATATTAGTTTTTCTAATTTTGGATCTTTTTGCAGATTCAAGATGAAGCTATTGAAGACTTAAAATGAGGCTGCTCATCTATGAAGAGTACTATCAGATATACCTTTGTCGCGCCTAGTGCTATTGGAAAGGGACAAGGACGAGGGCTTAAAATCATTGGATGAGAGAAGAAATTTGCCAACTAAGAGTTATGTTTCTCAATCTAGTGTTCTGGTTAATCAGTACATCCAAGAATTTGAAACAAGTAAGAAATTTGCCAACTAAGAATCTTGTTTCTAAAAAAAAACTTCTACAGTATTGATAATATGCTTTGTTTTCTCCATGTTATGTAGGGAAGGAACAAGGACAAGGACTTAAAAAGTCTACTTTGTTTACTAGTCAAGGAATGACAACAATACCTAAGAACTCGATTGATCTTGTGAAAGAGAAAAAACAAATTAGCTCCTCAGCTCATGCATTGACTAATCTCGGTAAGAAATACACCAGGAAGTCTAGACAAGTAATATTTGTGAAAATCTGACACCTTTTCAAATTAAAGTTCAAGTTTGTCTGTAATATTTTTAGTTCTTTACTTTCCAGATGTAGCATATCGTAGCTCCCAAAAGAGCAACCACCCTTTCTGTCTTAAAGTTCTAGTTAAAGAAGAGGATGAAACATACTTGATATGCTGAAACTTGTTTTCATATTTCTTACAGTTTCTCGCTCTCAAATAGAATAAAGTATTGATAATATGATTTGTTTTCTTTATGTTGTGTAGGGAAGGGCCGAGTACAAGAAATTGCAAACTCTGCTTTGTTTACTAGTAAAGGAATGCCAACGATACCTCAGAACTCCATAGATCTTGAACAAGAAAACAAGCAAACTAACCTCTCAGCTTATGCATCAACTAATGTAGGTAATTAATAAACACAAGAAGTCTAGATAAGTATGATTTTTTGAAATCTGTTCTGTTTTTAAATAAAAGTTCAAGTTTGTATGTAATAACTTTGAACTATTTTCAGTTCCTTACTCTCCTATTTTGTGGCTGAATCAATTTTTTTCTCTTCTTTGTATTATTTTAAAAATTATCTATTACGCTATATTTTTTTGTATTTATAAATCTAATACCCTCTGCAAGTACTTGTCAATTTTTTTCAGCTTCTTCATCTCCGAAACACTATGCTAAAGTATTGATAATATGATTTGATTTGTCAAGATTCTGTAGGAAATGGGCGAGGACAAGGACCTAAAAGCTCTATTTTTTTGACTAGTCAAGGAATGGGAATGAACCATAACAACAACATGACTTGTGAATCTGAGGTGGGATGTAATAACAAGAGTGGTCTTTCTTCTAATCAACATACAAAAACTCATTCTAAAAGAACAAGAGCAAATTCGGCCATATTGTCTAGTCAAAAAATGCAAAAAATGGATAAAATGATTCTTGAGAAAGAGGATATGCACTCTTTTGATCCGGTTATGGAACACTCTCAAACAACTGAAAAAGCTTAGTTTAAATACATATCTTATTAATTTATGAAGCTGAATTTGATTGCTATAGTTCTTTCTAAATTATGCAATGTAGGTTCATCTAATCCTACAAAGGTAAGAAGTGTTCGAGGGAGCAACATGTGCAAAGAAGTTGATTCACTTGAAAATGGAGAAAAGCTGAAAGTAACATTTTACAATAATTTAACTTTTGGAACAAAAACAAATTATTTTTGAGGTATTTAGGAAAAATTGTTCGTGATCGTAATATTTGTCCACTTGGAGTAACCTCATGGTGTGATATTAAGCCAGAAAAATTATTTCACATGTGTTCAGCTGCTGGGGTAACAAATTTTAACTTCATTCAAATCTTTCATTAACATATTCTCTATATTTTTTCAGTTTTGCAATTTCTTTCTCTTCCTTGTAATGCTTTATCTGTTATGCTTTGTTTATTTCTTAACAGTAAAATGAAAAATGTTCTAAAAAGCGAAAAAAGTTATCCTAAATCTTTATACAAGTACATCCTAAATGAATAAGGATAGTAAAACAAGTACATCTAACGAAGTTCCCTAATCTTTTTATCTTACTTACTTCAGAACTACTGCTTATTGTACTAGAACATATATTTTTCATTGTTTTCCTTTCTTGATTCTTCTCACTTGGTAATAACTCAACTCATGTCTCGATTTTTATAGAACAAATTTGAGGCTATTGACATGAATGATCATCGTGATTATATCTTCAGATGGATGAATGAGTTATGGAACAAATGGAGAGGACACTTACATGAAAAATATGTCAAGAATAATCCCATTCAACAGTCTCTCAAAAATATCCCAAGGGGAGTAGACAAAAAAGAATAGGAATGGTTAGTAAAGGAACATTTTACTTCTGAAAGTTTTCAGGTATGTATGTTGCTTAAGTTTATTACTAGGAAAAACCTTGAAGCTTGTTCATGCATGAGATGCCTTATGTATAAATAATTTTGTTATAAATATTCTAGTTAAGCTTATTGTTTCACAAATACAGGCAAAAAGCATCAGGAATGCAACAAATCGATCTAAGTTGAAGATGCTTCATCATATTGGTAGCAAATCTATTCTAGATATTATTTATCAAAAGGTATTGTTAAAAACTATTTTCCTTGATGAAGTATTTACGAAGTTTGTGTTATTTTACATGTTTGACATTGATGTAAAGGGTGGGAAATATTACAATCCACCAGATTTGACGACTATTTTCTTTGAGACTAGTAAGAAAGATAACAAGCTTGTTGAACCTGAAGCAATTGAAAACCATGTAGGTTTGGTAAATTCAATAAGTTAATAGCTTCGAATTGTTATGTGTTTTCATAGAAAATTTCATTTTATATATTTTGTAGTCTCAACTTGAGGAAATAGTTCAAGAAGATCCATCTTTATCTAGTATAAAGATTGTTGAAAAATGTTGTGGACCACAAACTCGTAGTCATGTATTTGGATTTGGGGGTGGAGTGAAGGCGAAAGATTTGAAAGGTGGAACTTATTCAAGGGCTGCACTTTGGTCTGCGCTAAGTTCAACTCGAGAGGATAACAAATTCTTGAATGAAGAAAACAAATCCTTGAATGATCGCTTGTCCACCTTAGAAGATAAGATGAAACAATTTTTTGATGCTCAACAATCAGATCTACCACCTATAGTATCGCATGTTTCAAATGAATGACAACTATTTTTCTTTTGACCAAGTAAGTAAGAATATACCCGACTTTATTTTATTATAAGAAGGATTTTAATTCATGAGATGATAGTTCTACCTCAATACCCATCATAACCACCACTCAACTGGTTTGGAATATTCTATCATATTTTCCAGCATATTAGTACAGTTCGAGAGAAACATTGAATGCTGATATAAAGAAATGTACTGACTGTCGTATTAGTATGGTCATCATCATTTTTATTTCTAGTACTTTGATATGAAGATGCAAATGAAAGAACAAAGATATAGGTGGGTAGCAGAGATATATGTTAATGCAAAGTTAACACAAAAGACAACAAGGTGGTCAAGTTTTTTTAGTTGGAAAAGTAGCTAAAGGATAAAAACAGGGGACCAGTTCAAATTTCAATAACTAATGTTTAAAAGTTAACACAAAAGGTCAGGGATGTCTAATACTTGCACATGTTTTCACCGTCACAAAACTGGTGGGTACTCAACTCTGCATATCACTCTCAAAATCCTTAATAACTGTAGTTGGAGAAACTCTAAAATGTAATATAAAAACTCTAGGATCATTGGTACTACATATGTCTGACCAATTTTTTTTTCATTGTTAAAAAGATTTTTAAAATGAATAATATTTTCAAGAGGCTATATACCTGATTTAAAGCTGGCTTTGAACATTTCTTTGTTTATGTCGGAAAAAGAGTAGTGTTGGATAAGATGGAAACGAATCTCGAGCTCAAAAAATGGAATATGAAGCCTTCAAGAATGACTCTTTACCAATTCTGAAACATATCAAGTAGCTCACTTTGGCATAAATTGTCATACTCTGAGGCCAAGGGGAGGATTAAAAGAGGTGATAGAGCAGTGTTTTGGGAAGCGAGAAGCGGAAAAAAGCGACGAGGGCTTGCTTCACAGAAGCGAGAAGCGTGAAGCGAAGCGCGCGCTTTTTTTTAAAAAAGCGACATTTAGTATAAAAATAAAAAAATATTAAATAACTAAATAGAGGTAATATAGTCTTAGATTGAAAGAAATTACATAGGCAAAAATACTCATAAGTCATAACATATAAAGCAAAAAATTAAAAACATAATTAAATCACAAAGATTCAAACTCCTATTCTTCAACAAGGCTGCTAGACTGATCCCAAAATAAATAAATAAAAGCAAAAGAATTGAAAAAAAAAAAGAAGAGGAGGCAGCAGTCAGTAATTAGAAACAGAGCAGGCAGCAGAGATGAAGAAAAGAAGTAGAAAAAACTAGAGTAGTCGAAACTCAGAGAGATGAAGAGATGAAGCACAGGCGAAGATTGTATATTTCAGGAGAAAAGAAACTCATAGAGATGAACTAATAAACATTAGCTAAAAAAGAGATGAACAAAAAATTACCTGCAGTTGCGGTCGAGGTTGAAGAGAGAGGCAGCCTCAGTCGAGATCGTCAGGAGAGAAAGAAGGGAAAGAAGTATTGTGAAAGAAGAGTCGCGAGGAGAGAAAGAAGGGAAAGAGTCGTGAGGAGAGAGAAGGTTATATTTCAGATTTTTTTTAAAAAAAACCTAATTTTTTTTTAAAAAACCCCAATTGTCGCTTTTTTTTATAAAAAGCGCGCTTTATTGCGCTTTTGCCTTAGGGTCGCTTCTCGCTTTTTCATCTGAAGCGAGAGCTTTTTTCAGATCGCCTCGCCTCAAGATAAAAAAGCGCACAAGGGTTGCCTCGCTTTGAAGCGCGCTTTTCTGCGCTTTTCACAACACTGTGATAGAGTGTGACAAATAGGTTTTGGCTCAGGTTCCAAATGTAACAGTGTTGTTTGGCATGCTATAAACACTATTAATCCTAAGGATCTAGAGAAAAATCCATGAACTGATGAGATTCAAGACTTCCCAGTTCATGTTCCTGCAGTGATGCCTCTTCAATTTCTAGCTGAATGTCTTATTTATTCTTCTGATTGTATGTCAAACGGGATAGTTAGCTCACCGGATTACTATTCTATCTCATACATTATCTTGTGGTTTGTACAAAGACGATTCAACCAAACTATGCATTCCAGATTAAACACACAACGTCTGACTATCGGAAAAAAAAGTAAAGTCAGCATCTCTATCTGCATTGTTTGGGGGATTAAGCAGGATTCATATTGGGATGGAAATATACAAGATCTGTTTCTGGACAATACAAAATTACTGTCTGCATTAACCATGTTGTAAGTTTTGAGATTATGTCTATTTCACACGAGATTTCTGCCCCGTTTATTGTTCATTATAGTTTTTTTTTCGTACTAATTTTTCATTCCTGCTCGTCTCTAAACCTTTATTTTATTTGTTTTCATTATATGACGGGTGTTATATATATAGATATTAGATTCTTGGTCAATGCATCTCAAAGTTTTTCTAATGGTTTATTTACTTATTTTCTTGCAGCTTTTGCTGTTTTTTCTGGATAACACTAGATGAAGATTGGAACTTCTAATATTTTGCCTAGCTTTTGTTCATTCTTCTATGCAAAGAGACAAGTTTGGAAGCAGATGAATGAGCTCACTTTCAGATTGCTACAAATTTAATGCAAAACTTGATGTCATTGTCTAACTCGGCTGCTAGCTATGATTTTTTGTTAAGCAGACATTAAAACATATATTATGGATGTCAACAGATTATCGTAATTAACATTTTCTTTACATATATCTTTTTGTCTCAGTCTCTTCTCTCTATATATATATCATCTTTTTGTAGCAATATTTTTAGTAGCAATTGATACTTTTTGAATTGTATTAGTGCTCCATCTAGTACAATAATTATGCTGGTCTCTAAAGGTCAATTACCAGGATTGTTGCTTATCTCTACTGCTATTCTAGGATGGGGTTTTTGATAGTCGCCAAAGCTATTTTAGGACGAGATAGTTCTCGTCTCGAAATCAATTATAAGGACAGGTCTTTTATGGTCACTAGAGATCACTAGGACCAGATCCATATCGTCTTTAAAGATTATTACGACTAGTTTTTTATGGTCCCCATAGAGTTTTACCGACCTGAAAAATATCTTTCCCAAAATATTTTGATCTATTTGAGTCCAGAAATAACGTTCCTAAAATATTTTGCGACCAGATTGGATGTCCGTCCCAAAAAGCTTTAACGACTGGTTTTATTGTCCCGTCGTTATTGTGCGATAGCGAAGGAAGGTCTTAAGACGGGTGGCGACCAGGTTTTTTCATGTCGCAAATACTCATTTCGGACCAGATTTTGACTTTTAGGGACCATATTTCCCTTCCTTAGAGACTGCTTTTCTTGTACTGAAGTTCGAAGTGAGAATGTTACAGAAAAAAATTGTGTTATTCCGGTTAAGTGATTACACCAGGTAACCTTCTTATTATTAATATAAGGAGGAAAATAATTTCTAAGAGTTAACAATTTTTATTTTTTATCATGTGTATCTTTGGAAAAAGATTTACAAACTATATCTTTTGGAATGATTTTTTCTCGACAAATAGTGTTGCCTTTAAAATTCTTTAGCTTGCAAAATGAGAGATGCACAATTTTGTTTGACAAAATAGTATGTCAAAATGTTATAGTGAAATGCTATTTGAAAAGAAAAACATTTCTATGTGATAAAAAATATGTTTAATTTCGTTTGGAGACTAAAAAGCTTTTGTAGTTTTGTATTACTTGTGAATTTGATTATGTCTGATTGTTGTGCATTAAAAACTTTTGTAGTTTTCTACTCTGAATAAATTAGACTCTGTAATTGATTTGAAGAAAGTGAAAACTTCACCTACTAAGTCTGTGTTGTACTTTTGATTTTCTATAAATTCCACTGTCATATAGAAACATTCTAAATACTAAGTGGTATGGCTATTTGTGATAGTGGAAAAGACCAGTAACATAGTGTTTGGAGAGTTTGTGGAATGAACTTTGACACTATGTAAAGATTATCAAAGAGAATTGGAACTCTATAATTTGGCCGTAGAATAATATTTTAAAAAGAGGTTTTAGACTTGTTGTCTAATTTAATTTTGGAGCAAAAGATATGACAATAATTGATACTTTTGTATTATGTTAGACCCAGAAAATTCTTGAAATATATTTGGTATTATAGTTGTTGAATTTCTCTATACTAGAATATGGTGTTACTAGTATGAAAATACCAAATTATATGTATACTTCTTCTAAATGATTTAGTTCTATTATGAAAAAATATAAATTAAAATGTTGTGATTGTTCATGTAAAGATATGTCTATAATAATAAATATATTTGCATAGAGATGCATATTCGTGAATAGTCATTTGTTTTGTTTTTGTAGAATAAACATTTGGACTATATTGCCTTTATTGGAACCGATGAAACTTTGTTCATGGGTAGTTCTATAACAATCAAATTGAGATTTATGGAAGGTCCTTCTGAATATGACATTTGACAAGGTGATTACTCTAAAAAATGTTTGTACACACAAAATTGTAAGAAATAAGAATAAACTGTTAGTTCGAAAAAAGATACCTCACGAAGAGTTTTTCAAATAAAATATTTTTATTTGTTCTTAAGTTCTTGAGTCAAAGTTTTTCACATGAGCACTTGGGGCATGTCAATTACAAAACTTTGTAAGGAAAACTGATCAACTTAGAAGTTTTGTCTAACTTTGAGTGCAATAAATAAAAATGTCAAGTTTATGTGGAATTTATGTCTGTTGATCATTCTTATAAATCTGTTGAAAGGAATTCTAATACCTTAGAATTTATTTACAATGACATTTGTGATAAGAAGTCAAAACCATCTCATGGTTGGAAAAAGTATCTGGTTACTTTTATTGACAATTTCATTAGAAATGACTGCGTCTATTAACTGAATGATAAGGATGAAACAATGGAAATGTGTGGACAATGTAATATCAATGTTGAAAATCAATTGGGAAAAGGATAAGAAGTGATAAGTGTAACACTCCGAAAAGTCAAGACCTAATGTAGAGCCTAACACAATTGTCTAGGGGTTTAGATACTTTTTAAGACCTCAAATAATGTTTATAAGTCATCCGAGAAGTTTTAGAGTCAAGACATAAAAGAACGTCCATGACATCCGGAAACTAGCTAAATTGAACTAGTTAATGCCGCTAGTTTAGTGAAGGTTTTAGAGGGTCAAATGAATTATAAAACTTTTAACAAGACTTTTAATAGGTAGAATGTAGTACAAAGGGTCCAAACGTCCAGTAACGACGCCCAAAGGACCACCGGAAGGGTCCTTGAGGAGGACCCCAACATAGGTGCACAGGCTGCTATCAAGAATCAAAGGGCTGTTGCGAGACGCTCAGCCCACACGATGTCCGCTGCCTCTGTTCACTTTTCAAGAATAAAATTGGGAATTAGTCTCGCGACGTAGAGCCACTTCCCTGATTCCTAAAAATCGTATTTTAAGAATTTTGACTTCACAGAAAGACCCATTTAATAAAGGGGTCTTTTGGGTAATTTAGAGGGTTATTATATATAGCCTAAGGGTCTGTTTGAAGTCATTTTCACGCACCTAAACTAAATTCCCAAAACAAACCCAAAAGCTCTCATCTCTCCCTACTTTCTCTATCCACAAATGCTCCATTGAAGAAGGAAGTATGATTGAGAAAGAAGGTCAATTTCTCTAGGATTTCACTTCAATTTCATAGATAAATATGAATTAAGGTATGGTTTATTTACTCTTGGGATTCCTTTTCCCAAGAGATCATTTCAAATTTAATTTCTAAATCACCCAATTCCAAGGGTTTTCCAATTCTAATTGGTTTTTATTCTAAACTTCAACTTGATGACTGATCATGATTAATTGTGATTTTTATGACTAATTGAGTATAGATTGTTGGTTAATTGATTGAATTTCATGAGGATCATGTCCCTTTCCCAATTTACACAAATCTTGGATCTTGATTGTAAATTGATGGGAATTAAAGTATGAATTGATCATTAGACTTGCTTTATCTATTCTAATTCATGTATGGATCGACTAGGGTAAGGTATTGTTGGGATTGGATTAAATTCTTGATAAATTCATGATAAACCTTATTTCCCCTAACACTATGTTATGAATTGATGTTAATTGGATAGAGATGATGCAATTGACCTAGTTCTTATGTTTATTACTATTGATTAAGGTTACTACACCTATTGTTGGATGAAATTGGTTGGTTGATGGTAAGACCATGATGATGGCTATTGAAGGAGATTGAGTAAGCCTTTATGATCCTAACCTTTACTTCAATTATGATGGCTTGTGATTGATGATGTAGTTCAATTGAAGCATGACTTGTGATTAGCCTAAGTAGGTGTTAGTATGATGTTGAATTGAAATGTCTTGACTATTTGATTGTGAGATTATGTTTAAGATGAAATGATATAAGGTTGGTTATGAAGTACCCATGTTCCTTATTATGACATGATGATGATGTTATGCTAATCTCACATATGAGGGTTGGCCATGAAAGGATATCCTCATGCAATTCCTAATTAGCTAATGATAATGAATATACAAGGTATCAGCCCATATGACATAAAATAAGCCTATGATTGATAAAGAAATACATTTCAAAGGAGGCTCTAGTTTAGCACTGAGTGATCTTGACGATGAGGGTGTGGCACCTTCCCAAGGAGGGAAGGTAGGGTTCACCATATTCGTCACGGGGTTTATAACCTCATAGTCCAAAAGGAGCACAGGGTGATGTTTCCATCACAGACCCCAAGCTCCATAAACTATATTGCCACCATAGGAATACTATCTAGTGGATGGTACTACTTTGGCCGGTAGACCACGTTCAATGGGTGTAAGGTTTTACAACACCATATTTCACACTTAGATCTTGTATTCTAGTCGATTAAGGCAAGTGTTTCCGAAAGTAAAATGAAGTAATGGACTATACACTAACTAGGGTGACTTGAGAGGTTTGACTTAGCGTAGGTAGGGGTAAGGGACTCTACCTATGCCTTGTACTAGTTTTCCTTGAGGGAATCCTTAGGAGGTTGTTCTTGTTTTCTTATAATATATATTCTATGAATATTATGACTTTACATGTTGATGATCCAATATGTTTCATTTATTAACATGCTATTGGTCTATATTGCTAAATGTGATGATGACTATTATTGATTCTATGTTATATTGAGTTGGACGTTTCTTGTGATCCTTTGTTTGGCTTACTTGATTGATTAAGGTAATGAGGCTTTACTCTGTCATTGCACTTGTACGCTTAATGATAGGTTATGTGTAAGGGTCTTTTTTATGTTATGATGTTATGAACTCTTATACATGTTTGTTGATATTATGACTTGATGTTGGAGTTTTCTTGATTATGTACTCAATTATGTGGATATACATGTTGACTTGACTATACTTGTCAATGTTGATGTTGTGTTGTCCATGGTTTGGACTTATGGATTATGTAAGTATTGGCTTCTGTCAGTTCTTGAGTCTGCATAAAGCTTTTCAAAGTACTTTGGCATGGATTTGAACAAATGTCCTCTTTAGAATTATATTACTTGTTTATGTGCATGTAGTAATACTTAGTACAAGTGTGTACTAACCCCATGTGCATGTTTACTACAAATTGTATGATCCGGCCGTTGAGCTTAGTTGAAGGACATTGAAGACTACAAAAATAAAGTAATGCAACTTTTTATCAACGGGTAAAATGGGTGAAGGACCCCATAAGTCACTAAATAATTTTTGAAGTGGTGCATTACAATATAAAGTGAGTCGTTGAAATGACAAACGATGATGTTTATTTGATCAACAAGAATTACAAAACTCAAACTTTTCTTTGGTGAAAAAGGGAAGGAAAAATTTGTTCCGCATTAAGACTAGGATTTTTATGTGAGAATGACCCAAACGAAGGTGCCACAGTTGATACAAGACTTAGGTGGAGGTGAAGTTGGCGGAAGGTGACATTCGATTCCTCGTGGGCCACTCATAGAGTCAATGTTTATTCCGGCCTTGTACCTGAATTCTCCGAGTTTTGAGAAGCTTCAACAGAAAGAATGTGGAAAAATTGATTGAAAGTTATATTGTCAGGGAAAAACTTAGCAACATAAATAAGGTTCTTTTTTATATATGGAGCACAAGAAATGTTAGAGAGCATGAAATTAGAGTTAGAAGCCCTAATTCATGTTAAACCAGTGGGAGTAATGGGTATAGTTTTACCATCACCCATGGACACTTCCTCATTGCCAGTATATTTTTCATGATTTTTTGAATCTCTTGTGACATGATGGGGTTCTCCATAATAAAGGATCCAAGGCTTCATATATGAGTGATGATTTGAAATAAATTTGACCTCAACTTAAAATTTGTTGTGTGATTTTGAGTGACACGCATCAGCTATATGACCGATCTTTTCAGAAAGCTAGAATTTCATTGCTTGCCTTTATTTTCTCCCTGTTTTTTGATTGCTCGGGTACGTTTATCGTGGGGCTTGTGAGATTTCAAGAGTTATTAGGGAAGATTCAATTATTCTTCTGATGTTGTGGCTGAAATTTGGTCCTTTGTGCAACTGCAGCTGTGATGATAGAGGATGCTTTTTAAATATCTTTATGTTTGAGAAATATTTCATTGTTCATGAGTTTCTGAAATAGCTCTTCAATGATTAAGGTTATGTCAAACGCTCGTATACCAACAGTAATTTTGTAACACCTCTAAAACGAATGAGGTGAAGCTAGAGCCTAACATGTGCTTCATGAGGCTATTAAGTCCTAAAATGGTTAATAATAGTGTTAGAAGTTAGTTTGAGGAGTTTGGAAGTGAAACGTCCAAGACGTCCAGAAACTAGTCGAGGTTGAACTAGTGTGTCGTAGTGTTTTGTAGTAGAGTTTTGGGGTATGGATTGAGGGTGAAATTGAGTATAGATCTCCTACGCATAGACTGACATTTAAAGGGTCGAAATTTCCGAGAACGACGCCCCGTGGACCAGCCTAATGGTCCCCAAGAAGGACCCAAACATGGACCAATGAAGCTGCCGGGCAGCCAAGAATTAGCAGTGCTTGCAAATCGCGCAGCCTGCACTGGAAAGGGAAAATTTTTGTCCTGCAATTGGGGGCCGACACGAACCATTCTGTCTCAAAATTTTGTAGAACCAAGAATCAGAAATGACCCCGCAACACGCAGTGATCTCCCAGATTTGGTCGCGTCATTTTTAAGTCAGATTTGAATTAGTTAAAATGTCCATTAAGTGTAGGGGTATTTTGGGTAATTTGGTGATGACCTATTGACGGTTATTGATTCATTTTAAGCCCCTAAAATGACCAAACAAAGATAAACCCTCAACTCATAACAAAACCTCTTCATTCATTCTCTCCAAAAAACTCCATTGATGAAAGTTTGAAACTCTAAGGAGACTGATTTTCCAAGATTTTATCCATCAATTTAGTAGGATTTGATTCATATAAGGTATGGTGTTTCATCCTAGGATTCTCTTCCATTCAAGGAGTCAATTTCAATGATTTTAAAAGATGATAAAAAACATGAATTATCCTATTTTTGTTACCTAGTCATGGGTTCTTGCATAAAATATTTTGAATCAATGTATTATAATTGAATTGATATTAATTTGATGATTTTAGACTAAAAACTTCATTAACCCATGCAAACCATGCAATCCTAGTTTTGACTATATTATGGGTAATTTGATCATGTCTCAATTGTATTGATTTGTTGTGTAGTTTGATTTAGGCTATTGAATTATGAAGAAACATGTTAGAATTGAATGTAGTTTGTCTTAAATTGATAATTCATAGCGTATTATCTTGGATTCCTTATATATTGTGATTATTTGATTGAATTGGTGATCATGGCTATTGGTAAGAGCCTTTCTGTATTGAGTCTGTTTAATTAGCTATGGATTGGAGTAGTGAGATATCATTAGTGGTATGTTGACCTAAAATTCTCTAAATTATGTAGTATAGGCCATGAATTATGATGATGCTTGGTATGGTCCACTTATGGTGGCGGCATTATGTGCTATACTAGTGAACAATGTGTACTCGTCGGTATTACTTTATGAATTGTGAAAAAATGTGGCCTTTTCGGAATTAGTTTATGAATTATGATATTATTATGTTATAACTTGAATATGTGAGAATTGTGAAGGTCTTGATAACTTATGTGTATATGTGAAGTCAAAGTTTGTGTTCTTCTAAGTGATTATAAGTGATCATGATAGGCTATGGTGATGCGGTATATGTGTATACTTGATATTTAAGTATTAATCTTCCTATTTGAATATAAGTAACATTATGATGATGTTAATGATTCTATAGAAGTGTGTAGGGTGACTTGTAGTATACTTAATTGTCCCTATGTGCTACATGAATGATATTGTATATGTGATAAGATGATAATAAAGTGCGTCTTGTTTTGGTAGACCTATGTCCCTTACTTGATACATGAAGGCTATGAATATGATCCTTGACTTAGTAGGGTAAAGTACCTTTGTCATTCATGTATATGTATGATTGAAATATGATCTTAAATAAGGTTAAGAACGTCATTTGTGTGGAACCTTTTAGAAAGAAGGTTATGATATCCTTGAAGTTTAAAGTCGTAATGGTATCCTTCCCGTATGAATGATAGACTTAGGATTTGTTGGATGGAACGACATGAAATCATCCTTAGGAAAGTCATTGACCTATATTAATAACCATTGTAGGCAGCCCTAGTGGACCCTCTTTGGTAAGTTGTATCATGATTTTGTTATGGACAAGACATGGTACCGCTTCATATGCTCTATTATATTGAATTACTCTATGAGAACAAAGTCTAGCATCGAGATAATACTCTTGGGGAGTAGATCGAGTTTAGATCTTGATATTCCTTAAACATGTGCGTACATGGGTTGTGTCCTAGTTATTCCATTGGTAAGTAGAACACCCTTTATCGGAGTAGGGTTGACTTAGGATTCCATGCCTAGCTAGTATGGTCTATGTCTGTTATTGCCTATTATAATCATGTGGGATACATGCTAGTGTTGGATAAGTATTATGAAGTTTAGGTAGTGGAATCAGACACTATCTAGACATTGAACGAGTAAGCTTTAAAGATATTAGTATGTGGGTTCCTTAGGTCTTCTCCAAGACCGTTATGTGAATGTCCTTAAGTTTTTAATGTCTCCTAAATGTTTTAATGAACCTAATGACTTAAATTAAATGTATGTTAATGGAAAAATACCTATCTAGAGTAACTCTAAGGATTGCATAGGTAGGCCTGGAGAGAGTGTATGGGTGTTCTCTTCATGTCTTACTTAGGTGAGTCTTAAGAGTAATTTTAGGTAGAGAGGTTAATGTATGATAATAATATTATCTTAGGTAGTCTAAAGGATAACTTTGGTGTGTGTGAAGTAATTGTATGGGCGGTCTCTTCATAACTCACTCAAGTGAGTTGTAATACTCCGAAAGTCTAAAGCCTAAGCTAGAGCTTAACATAAGTGTTAAAATATTTAGACAAATTTTTAATGTAAAATTTAATTTATATAAGTCATTTAGGAAATTTAGAAATAAAAACGTTAAGGAGTGTCCATGATGTCCAAAAACTAGTTCAATGAGGTGCTAGCGTGCCTTAGCCTATTTGACTAGGATTTCTGAGTCAGAAATTGATGAATTTTGGTGGAAGGGTGTCTAAGATGTATTATAGTTAATTCATATTAAAAACGTCCAGGTACGATTCCCCAACGACTAACCAAGTACCTTTGAGGAGGAACCTTTCATTTGTGTCGAAGGCTGCCTAATGCACTGTCCACAAACGACTTACCATCAATGGATTGTGGTTCAATCCACGGGGCGTCGGTTGCCTCCATTTATGGACATTTAGAATATTTGTCAAAGACTGGATTTTAACCAGTCTCTTACAAAAATGAAGGACCAACAGGACAGAGGGTCCTGTGGTCGTCGATTAACAAACATGGCATCAATGTGGTCTCGTCTGTGAGACCACTGGTTTTGCTGCTCGTTTTTAGTTGGGTGAATTTAATTAATTAGGTGGTTAGTTAATTAGTTATGGGTTAAGGGAGGTATAATAATCTGTTTAGTTACCTATATAAACACTCTATCCTAATTAAGCTAACCTAACCCTCATAATACCGAAACCCAAATTAGTTCCTCCTTCTCTGTTCTTTCTCTCTCCCAAAGAAACCCCATTGAAGACCAAGATAGAGGTGGGTTATAGGGCTTCAAAGGATCAAGTTTCTCCATCAAACTTCATCAATTAGTAAGGTATATGATTCCTTTCACCTTTGGGACTTATTTCTCCAAGGGGTTCCATCAAATTGATTTCAAAAGTAGGAAATTCAAATGGGTTTTTATCCAATGCGAAATTTATCTTGTGAATTGTTTTGTTTATGATTTCTTTTGGATATTATGAATATATTAACATATATTTTAACTCAATTATGTTATGTATTGATGGAATGGTCTAGCTTGTAGAAGATGACCTATTCCCCTTAACCCTAGGTTGTGAACTTGAATTAAACTATCTAGTATTGATGTAATTGGCTTGGTTAATGTGTGAATTACTATCCTATGATGTTATTGTGCCAAATTATGAATAGATTGAAATGAATTATAGTTCTACCATGCTAGTTCTTGAGTAATCAATCTATGTTGTGAAGTAGATTATGAACTTGACCTGAGTCTCTAATTCTAAGCAATAAACTAGTGATAGATTGTTGTATAATGATTCAATTGTCCTTGTTATTATGTTGGTTACTATTATGTGATGCTATTATACCATTGTTGAGTTTAATTGGATGGTTGATGGTAAGACCTTGACAATATCATGGTGAAGGGGATTGAGTAATTCTTGTAATCTCTATTACTTACTTCAATTATGGTTACTTGTGATTAAGTTATGATTTTGTATTAAAGTATACCTTATATTAAGATTGATAGGGATGGTATGATGTTGAATTGAAATGTCTTGATCTATGAACTGTGTATTGTTGGCTAAGGGGTAAATGTTATAAGGATGGTGATAACTTCCCAATGTGCCTTATTATGATGTGACTATGTAAATGTGCTAACCTCACTTATACGAATTGTCATGAAAGGAAAATACCCATACAATTCTTATTGATCTATGATGATGATGATTATACAAAGGCTAGATACTATGACCTACATTTAGCTATGATGATTAGTAAAGACATTAAAGACATTTCAAAAGGGACTCTATCTTAGTAGCGAGTGAACTAGTGTGAGGAGTGTCCTTTCCCACATAGTGATGGTAGGATCACTAATGAACTCATGATATAATGCATGTAGCATAAAGAGGGTCCCAAATATATCTCCTTGTTCTTTAACTATATCTCCCCCTTAGGAATACTAGTATTAGGACCGAAATCTAGACCCCTGACGAGACCGGCGTCGTTAACCTTTAAGAGGTCACAAACAAGCCTATATACATCATTGTTACTTCATCTAGGTTAATTTTAGCGGAAAATTTGAACTTTTTGTTACTTAAAATTCATGTAAGTCATTCTACTTAAACTCATAAAGTTCACAATCAACCATCTAATATTAAGGTCATCAAATGAAAAAAATAGTTCAAAATTGCATTTAACGTATTTTTGCCAAAACGGCACCACTACAAAGTCTGAAATGAAAGTGGAAATGAAACACTAATGAAACATGCTCCACTAGCTAAATCCTACATCTAAGCTAGAAAATAATAGTAGACATCCTCGAAAGCATGAGGGCCTACCAAATCCGGATGAAAGCTCCACGTCCGGATAGCTGCAACGTCGTACTTTAAGCTTTAACGTCCACCTGTGCCTGCACCTAAAAGTAAATATTGTATGGGATTAGTACACTCTTGTACTAAGTATGGGTATATGCAAGAACACACCAAGGACATGAATGAGTAAGAATACCTCTTTCCTAACAACATGGTTTATGAAAGTCAAGTCAGTGGACTTGCCAAATTTAGATTAGGAAGTCATGCAGTGAGAGTAACATGCATCATCATACGTATCATATTGCACACAGCACATAACATATTACATATAGCACATAACATATTTCATATCATTCGATCATATGCCATGAGACCTTGGAATCATGGACTTGACATTAAGACTTCCCAAAATGAGGGCTCAACATATGGGACCTCAACTAGGGAGCCTTCTTTAGCAAACACAGAGTCTGCTTCATTCATTCATACGTACTCCATTTCATTCATTCATATACTACTGCAACCACTAGTCATACCTAGGATGTGTTTTAAGACTCTCATCGGGTTTGCTGTGCAATGATCAAGAATAACCTATTGTCATTACTTCAGTCTAGATCACCTCTTGATTATCCTATTCTAACAACTTTGGTATCGTTCATTTCATTATGTGCATCATTTGAGGCTGGCCTCATTCTTTCTTTGGTAACTTTAACCTTAACCGACATAGATCATGTGATCATCATAAAAACTAGTGTGTCATCCCCACACCGAAAAGAGGTGGAATACCAGCCAAGGTGAACCAAAACATGCTAGCGTATATAGGGAATTGGACCAGTCTAGATCCCTATATTGGCAGTATCGGTTCAAAGACTAGGAGATATAAGGAGACCCATACCCGGCATGCCAGACAGTCTCATCTCATGAGAGTTACGTGAACCTCTTCCTTCCTGAAAAAATGCATCACCGCTCATAACTAACCTATCGGTGGTGAGTATAAAGTTCCATTACATTCAACTCATACGTCATGGAAGGTGGATTCTAGTATGAGAACATCATAGCTCATCAGATGATTTCTCATCTCATCATCAGCATTAAGTATACATTAATCTCAATACTTTAATTAGAGTGTTCATAGAGACTGGTCTCTTCATTAAATTTACACCCTCATAGGTGAGTACATTTTGGTAACATTTACTTAGGCTCATTTTGGATTGCTCTCATCTTTCACACTAGCCTCTTATCAAGTTGACACCACATCCATTAACTTTAGCCCATCTGCTTTTCATAATTACTCACCCCTTTTCGTGAATGTTCATTTCATCATATGCCAATGCACTTGGCCATATAGTGTGCTTCACACTCTTACATAACCATTCTAGGGTTACATCCTTTCATTACATACATCTTAGGTACACTTACTTTTAAACGTATGCTAGACTTATGGGTCTATGCATACAAGCCATGAGGATTCATTCATAGCTCGTTTAAGTGATTCGTATCTTCCTAATATTTTGTGATACAAGACTTATGCATCTTGTATGTATGCCAAGATTATCGATTTCGATCTATGTAGGCAGTATTATCTTGAACATTTATTCACGTATGACTTATGTATCAATACGGAAATTGGGCAAGGGAACCCGATTTCGAATCCCTTTGACAACACTTACATTTTTATTTATTTTAGTTTGATCCACTCGGCTTGGGGACCCAAGATAGATCTTCAACGCCTTCTCTTTATTTTCCTATAATTTCTCTATTTTTTGTTTGTTTGGGACAAAGAGGATGTGGGATCGAACCTCCACAAACTCATTTTCTTTTATTCTCTTTTTCCTTAAACCATTTTCGTTTGACCGAGAGGGTGTGGGATCGAACCACCATAGCCCCACTTTATTTTTTTACTTAATTTCCTTTGTTCAGCCGAGATGTCGTGGGTTCGATTCCCACATGCCTCAACTTTTATTTTTCTTTTAATTCTTCCTTATGTTTGACCGAGAGGTTGTGGGTTCGAATCCCACACCACTCATTTTTATTTTTCATTATCTTTTTCATGTTTTGGTCATGGCACAAGGGTTTGAATCCCACTTGCCACATTCTCTTTCTATCACTTCATTTCGAAGATTTTTAACATGGTGCGGTCACGGGTTCGATTCTCAGTGACCTCACTTATTTTTAATTCATTTTACATAGCATGATACACCACTTAACTTGGCCGAAACACATCAACAAAATGTTGGAAATTATGTACGTTTTTCAGATCATTTTGATCAACATTTACATGTTAGTTTTTAGGGTAATTCATGGATCATTTAGTACATCTTTAGGTGCATTTTCATGTATTCATTTAGCTAATAATTTCAATTCAAATCAGCCACATTATACTTCATATGAACATCACGATTTATACAAGTTTGTACACGTAAGAGTACAATCATAACATGTCATTTTCAAACTTCAAATCAAGGGTATATGTAACGGCTACACATTGCACACATATAAACTCATAGTTTCGGACAACATGCTTAATATTCACATCTCTGAACATATATAGATGAACGTAATCATCACGAAACACATTACATCCCTAACTTATACCATCAAACATACCCAACCTACAAATCACTAGGACCTAGTGACAGTGACATGCAACGGGGAACAACCCTAGTTTTCGGAATAGATTCATCTGAGTCTTAAGGGTCTCTTGGGAAAGGGACCAAGAGTAAGAAAACCCATACCTTATTTTAACGTTCAAACCTTGAACTTTATGCCCAAATACTCTCTCCAAAATCATGTCCAACTCCGAATGCTTTCTACACCAACTCGACGGAAAAACCCCTCCTTTTTTCCTAACATTTTTGGTTATGTTTTGTATATGTTTTTAACGTGAAAGTTATTCAAGTGTGAAAAATTTTTGGTTTCTAATCAGTTCTTGTGTTTAGGCAGAGAGAACGTGAATAGAAAAGAGAGATATTGACGTGAGAGAGAGAGTTAAAACGTGAAAGGTAGTTTAGGATTAGGTGGAGTAGCTTAGACTTAGTCAACTAGGACGCTTTCAAACCTTTAAAAATCTGATTTTCCTTATTCTTAATTCAGTTAATAAATATTAATTAATTAATTAATTTATCAATTTTAAATAAAACAATTAAATCATTGCTCCCACCCTAGGTTCGAACTCGCGTGGAGCAAGATTTTACTAAAAGGCAATTTCGGCCCTCTCTCTAAAAAATACCCCTCCACCTTACTAATTAAATAATTAAATACATATTTAGGGTAATTATGATACTACCCTTAGCCTGGAAAAAGACCATTTTACCCCTAGACCCTCCAAACTTAAGATTTCTCCTTTTTATATCCGGTAAAGACTCATCCGAGTGAATATTCATATTCGGGAGCCCAACCTGGTTGGCCCTAACCTATCATAGATCAACTAACTCCCCAAGTTAGTTGTCTTGGATGTCACAAGTGTTCAGAGGTTTGGTTATATGCGCATCAATTCCGTGTGAACCCTGTCTAATCGTAGGCATTCTAGACACATTAAGCATTACTTAGCATATCCATTTTAGGGTTGTTACAATATTCCCCCCTTAGGAACATTCGACCCCGAATGACTTTTCTTATAATCTAGCACAACGCCATTCATATCATAACATAACCACTATGCATAGTTAAGCAGTAGCAATAAACAATGGAGAGATAAGGAAACTTTGACTTAAGTGTAAGAAATCTAACCTCAAGGACTTAATAGATGGGGATAGAGGGATCTCATATCCGCCTCAGCCTCCCACATAGCACCCTCAACAAGATGATTCCTCCACAATATCTTTACTGTGGCAATCTCCTTATTTCTCAGCCGCTTGACCTATTTGTCTAAGATCTCAACAGGTACCTTCTCATAAGACAAGTCTTCATCGACCCCCAATCCTTCCACCGGTAGAATCGATGCTTGATCACCTAGGCACTTCTTTAACATGGATACATTAAAGACTGGATGGACAGAAGCTAGCTTCACACGCAACGCCAACTCATAGGATACCTCACCCACATGATGTAGGATCTCATATGGCCCAACATACCTCGGACTCAACTTCCCCTTCCTTCCAAACCTCATCACCTCCTTCATAGGTGATATCTTCAAATAGACCGGGTCACCAATATCAAACTCTAAGGGCTGTTTTCTGTTGTCTGCATAAGACTTCTGCCGACTATAAGAAGTAGCCAGCCTGCCCCTAATCACCATGACCTTCTCTAAGGCCTCATGAATGATCTCTGGACCAAAAATGGATGACTATCCAACCTCGAACCACCCAACTGGAGACCTACAGCTCCTACCATACAATGCCTCAAATGGTGTCATCCCAATGTTGGAGTGGAGAACTCTATCAAACACATATGGTCTTCTCAACTACCCCTGAAGTCAATCACACAGGCCCTCAACATGTCTTCCAATATCTGAATGGTACGCTCTGCCTGCCCATCTGTCTGAGGATTAAAGGCAGTACTAAGCTTCACCTACGTGCCTAAGCTCTTCTGGAAGGATCTCCAAAAATGTGAAGTGAACTGAGCTCCTCTATCTGAATGATAGACAAAGAAATCCCATGCCTAGTCTTGCATAATCCTCGACTCTGTAAGTAGACTTCACAGGGATAAAGAGGGCAGACTTAGTCATCCGGTCCACAATAACCCATATGTAGTCATGTTGTCTCCTAGTACTCGGAAGACAAACCACGAAGTCCATATTAATGGTCTCCCATTTCCAAGTTGGAACCTCAATAATCTGAGTAAGACCACAAGGCTTAAGATGTTCTGCCTTAACCTGCTGACAATTAGGACATTTGGCCACATATTCTGCAATTTCCTTCTTCATGCCATCCCATCAATAGATTTGCTTAAGATCATGATACATCTTGGTGGAACCTTGATGTATTGAACATCTGGAACCATGGGCCTCTGCAATAATCCTTGTCTGCAAATCATCCACTTCGAGTACACACAGCCTTTCCTCGTTCCTAAGTACGACATCACCTCCCAAAGCAAAAGACTCATTCATCTTTATCAACAGTGAATCCTTCAGCTCCGTCAACACAGGATCAAGATGCTGACTCTTCTTAACTTCAGCTACAAAGGATGATTCAGAACTAGGATGAATTGAAACACCTCCACAAGTAGAGTCAACTAACCGCACACTAAGTCTGGACAGTCTGTGTACATCTTTCACCAACTCCTTCTTCTCATCCTCAATGTGGGTTGTACTTCACATACTCATCCTGCTCAAAGTATCAGCTACAACATTACCCTTACTTGAAAGATAGCGGACATTCATGTCATAGTCCTTCAACAGCTCCAACCACCTTCGCTGACGTAGATTCAACTCCCTCTGTGTGAACACATACTGGAGACTTTTTGGTCTGTGAACAAATCCACATGCACTCCATACAAGTAGTGCCTCCATAATTTCAGTGCAAACACCAAAGCTTCCAACTCTAGGTCATGAGTGGGATAATACTTTTCATGAACCTTGAGTTGTCTTGACACATAAGCTATCACCTTAACACCCTGCATAAGAACACAACCCAAACTAGCCCTAGATGCATCACCATAAATAGTGTAAATCTTTCCACACTTAGACAAAGCACCGCAGCTGAAGTGAGTCTGTCCTTAAGCTCCTGGAAACTTTCTCACAAGTGTCCGCCCATTCAAACTTGACTTTCTTCTTCGTCAAAGCTGTGAGTGGGGCAGCAATGGAAGAAAAATCCTCCACGAACCTGCTATAATAACCATCCAATCCCAAGAAGCTATGGATATCAGTGGGAGTAAGAGGTTTCGGCCAGTTCTTAACAACCTCAGTCTTCCTAGGGTCTACCTCTACACCTTTGTCGGACACAACATGACCCAGGAAGGTCACTGATCTAAGCCAGAATTCACACTTTTTTAATTTGGCATGTAGTCGATGTTGTCTAAGTACCTGCAAGGTTATTCTCAAATTTTGTTCATGCTCTTCCTTGGTTTTAGAGTAGATGAGAATGTCATCGATGAATACTATGATGAAATAGTCAAGGTATTCACGGAAGACTCTGTTCATAAGATCCATAAATGCAGATGGTGCATTAGTGAGACCGAATGACATAACTAGAAACTCATAATGACCGTAACGTGTATGAAAGGCCGTCTTTGGAACATCTTCATCTCTAACCCTAAGCTGATGGTACCTTGAACGAAGATCAATCTTCGAGAAAAAACTAGATCCTTGGAGTTGGTCGAACAAGTCATCTATTCTAGGAAGTGGATACTTATTCTTCATAGTGACTTTGTTGAGCTGCCGATAATCGATACACATTCTAAGGGTTCCATCTTTCGTTTTCACAAACAAAACTCAAGCGCCCCTAGGGGATATGCTCGGTTGAATGAAACCCTTATCAATGAGATCTTTTAACTGCATCTTGAATTCTTTGAGTTCATCTGGAGCCATTCTGTTAGGAGGAATCAAAAATGGTTTATTATCGGGTTTTAAGTCAATACCAAAGTCAATCTCTCAAGGGAGAGGATCTCAAGGAAAATCATCAGGAAACACATCTGGGAACTCATTCACTACAGGCACTGATTCTATGGGAGGAATGTAATGATCTAAATCATCAACACTCAAAAGATGACACAATAATCCTTTGGACATCATTTTATTGGCCTTAAGGTTCGAAATGAAGGAATTAGGACGACTCGAATTGTACTCCACCAATGCCAGATCTACTTTATTAAAAAAACGAAATCTTACAACCCTACTACGGCAATCCATACAATCATAACAACTATGAAGCCAATCCAAGCAAAGAGTAACATCGAAATCATGCATTGGTAACTCAACCGAGTCTGCACACATAGTCTTACCACACAAAACTATTGGGAAATCCTTGTATACTCTATTAGTTCTGACATTTTCTCCTAAAGGTGTACTAACCACTATAGGATCATGCAGAACTTCAGGCAATATCTCAAAATTGAGAGCAAGTAAAGGAGTTACAAAGGAAAGCATAGACCCTTGATCAAGTAAAGCATAAACAGAAGTTGAGAGTAATTGCAGCATACTTGTCACCACATCAGCATACTTCTCCTGCTCCACCCTTCTCTTCAGGGCGTAGAACTTGTTCCTCTTAGGAGGATCGGCTGCTTCTGCACCCTGTGGATTAGGCATAGGTTGAGCATTACCTCTAACTTAACCCGTATTCTGTGGGAAGTCCTTAACCATGTGCCCACTCTTACCGTAACCGAAACAAGCATTAGTGCCCTGTCTGCACTCTCCATTGTGAGCACGCCCACACTTAGCACAGTTTTTACTGGGACGCTGCATATCACCTCCATTGCCCTTCATGGACTCGGTTCTGCCTCCTCTAGGTGTTGTACTCTTCTGAAAGTTAGAGTTCCCTGAACTCTGTTGCCCCTTTTTGAATTTGGGCTGCTCACGGATGCCAGAATTGTTTCAGTTGCCTCTATTGCTAGGACCAGCAAGATCATGAGTCTTAGTCCTACTAGCACGGCCGCCCTCTTCTTTCGGATGTCCTCCACCTACTGGAGATGCACCATTAACCTGGAGAGATCTATGTTATCATGGAGCATCGCTGCCCGACACTCCTCCTCCAGATTTCCGGTGATTCATGTGAGGAACCTGCTTATCTAATCCCTGCTGTTAGACACAAGGAAGTGGCATACATGGACAGTTTAACAAACTGCAGGGAATACTCCCTGACTGTCATAGATCCCTGCTTAAGGTTGATAAATTCCTCAACCTTGGCCTCCCTCATCTCCCTGGGGGAGAATTTATCCAGGAAGGCTGTCTTAAACAACTCCCAAGTAATTAGAACTCCTCCCACATCTCGGCTATCCTGCCACATCTCGCACCAAGAATGTGCAACATCCTTGAGCTGATAGGAACACACCTCAGCCTTCTCAGTATCTGTTGCCCCCATGGACACAAATATCTTATGTACCTCATCCATAAACTCCTGGGGATCCTCTGAAGTCTTGGACCTTGTGAAAATTGGAGGATTCATCCTCATAAAATCCTATAGTCTATTTGTCATGCTATGTACGGGTGGGTTCTCCCGATGAACATCTTATATGTTGTCCAGGGCCGTTATATTCAGGGCCTCATAGTGATAGCTTGAGACATTTGAGCCAGAGCGATATGCACCTCTGCATAAATCAACCCAGCTGGGTTAACTCGCATGGCCACTCCTTCAGCTGGAGCCTAAGGTTGAACTTGGTTACCCCCAGCAACTGCTCCTCCTTTCCTCTGAACAACATTCCTTCTAGTGTTCATTTTCTATAAACTATATTAATTGATGTTAGACACAGTCATAACACCAAGAAATCAGACATTTTAAAAGACACGATAAGATCAGAAGAAGGAAATTTTTCTTACGCATCATGCAGTGTCTAATTCAGAATAGTGGTGCACTTCACTACCATGACTTAGAAACTACTCAATGTGGTTTATGTGAACTTACTATCCTCGGAATTTGACCTAGGGATCTAATACCAACTTTGTCAGGACCTTAATCTAGATCCCAGATGAGACCGGCGTCGTTGACCTCTCAAAGGTCGCAGACAAGCCTACATATGTTATTGTTCCTTCATCTAGGTTAACTTTAGTAGAAAATTTGAACTTTTTGTTATTTAACATTCATGTAAGTCATTCTAATTAAAATCATAAACGTTCACAATCAACCATCTAATATTAAGATCATCAAATGAACGAAATAGTTCATTATTGCTTTAAACGTTTTTTGTCAAAACGACACCAATACAAATTCTGAAATTAAAGTGAAAATGAAATACTAGTGGAACATGCTCCACTAGCTAAAGCCTAAATCTAAGCTAGAAATTAATAGTAGACATGCTCAAAATTGTTAGGGCCTACAAAATCCGGATGAAAGCTCCACGTCCAGATAGCTGCAACGTCGTACTATAAGCTGCAACGTCCACCTGTGCCTTCACCTAAAAGTAGATATTGTATGGGATTAGTACACACTTGTACTAAGTATGGGTATATTCAAGCACACACCAAGGACATGCATGAGTAATAATAGCTCTTTCCTAACAAAATGGTTTATGGAAAGTCAAGTCAGTGGACTTGCCAAATTTGGATTAGGAAAGTCATGCCATGAGAGTAACATGCATCATCATACGTATCATATTGCACACAACACATAACATATAGCACATAACATATTTCATATCATTTGATCATATGCCATGAGACCTTGGAATTATGGACTTGACATTAAGACTTCCAAAAATGAGGGCTCAACATATGAGACCTAAACTAGGGAGCCTTCTTTAGCAAACACAGAGTCTGCTTCATTCATTCATATGTACTCCATTTTATTCATTCATATACTAGTTCAACCACTATCCATACCTAGGATGTAGTTTTAAGACTCTCATCGGGTTTGATATGCAATGATCAAGAAAAACCTAGTTTCATTACTTGAGTCTAGCTCACCTCTTGATTACCCATCCTAACACCTTTGGTATTGTCCATTTCATTATGTACATCATTTGACACTGGCCTTATTCTTTATTTGATAACTTTAACCTTAACCGACATAGATCATGTGAGAATTATGAAATCCTGTGTAACATCCCCACACCGAAAAGAGTTGGAATCACCGACCAAGGTGAACCAAAACATGCTAGCGTATATATGAAATTAAACCCTGATAGATCCCTATATTGGCAGTATAGGTTCAAAGACTAGGAGATATAAGGAGACCCATACCCGGCATGCCGGAAAGTCTCATCTCATGTAAATTACGTGAACCTCCGCCCTTCTCGAAAGAAAATATCACCGCTCATAACTAGCCTATCGGTTCTCAGTATAAAATTTCATTACATTCAACTCATACGTCAACGAAGATGACTTCTAGTATGAGGACATCATAGCTCATTAGATGATTTCTCATCTCATCATCAATATTAAGTATACATTAATCTCAATACTTTTATTAGAGTGTTCATGGAGATTGGTCTCTTCATTAACTTTACACTTTCGTAGGTGAGTACGTTTTGGTAACATTCACTTAGACTCATTTGAGATTGCTCTCATCTTTCAGATTATCCTCTTATCACATTGTCACTACATTCATTAACTTAGCCCATTTGCTTTTTATAATTATTCTCTTGTTTGTCGTGAATGTTTATTTCATCATATGCCAATGCACTTGGCCATTTAGAGTGTTTCACACTCTTACATAACCCTTCTAGGGTTACATCCTTTCATTACATACATCTTAGGTACACTTACTTTTAAACGTCTGCTAGACTTATGGGTCTATGCATACAAGCGATGATGATTCATTCATAGTTCGTTTAAGTGATTCATATCTTCCTAATATTTTGTGATACAAGACTTATGCATCCTTTATGTATGCCAATATCATCGATTTTTATCCATGTAGGAAGTATTATTTTGAAAATTTATTCACGTATGACTTATGTATCAGTACGGAAATTGGGCAAGGGAACCCGATTTTGAATCCCTTGGACAACACTTACATTTTTATTTATTTTAGTTTGATCCACTCGGCTTGGGGACCCAAGATTGAGCCCCAATGCCTTCTCTTCATTTTCCCTTAATTTCTTTATTTTTTGTTGATTTGGGACCAAGAGGATGTGGGATAGAACCCCCACAACCTCATTTCCTTTTGTTCTCCTTTTCCTTAAACCATTTTCGTTTGACCGAGAGGGTGTGGGATCGAACCCCCACAGCCCCACTTTATTTTTCTGCTTAATTTCCTTTATTCAGTCGATGTCGTGGGTTCGATTCTTACATGCCTCAACTTTTATTTTTCTTTTAATTGTTCCTTAAGTCTGACCGAGAGGTTGTTGGTCAAAACCCCACACCTCTCATTTTTATTTTTCATTATCTTTTCATGTTTGGTCAAGGCACACGAGTTCTAATCCAACATCCCACATTCTTTTTTAATCACTTTACTTCTAATAGTTTTAACATGGTGTGGTCACGAGTTCGATTCTCAGTGACCTCACTTATTTTTAATTCATTTTACATAGCATGATACACCACTTAGCTTGGCCAGAACTCATCAATAAGATGCTGGAAATTATGTACGTTTTCCAGCTCATTTTTATGAACGTTTACATGTTAGTTTTTAGGGTAATTCATGGATCATTTAGTACATATTTAGGTACGTTTTCATGGATTCATTTAGCTAATAATTTCCATTCAAATCAGCCACATTGTACTTCATATGAACATCACGATTTATAAAAGTTTGTGCACGTAAGAATACAACCATAACATGTCATTTTTGAACTTCAAACCAAGAGTATATGTCACGGCTACACATTGCACACAGATAAACACATAGTTTCGGACAGCATGCTTAATATTCACATAAATCTGAACATACATACATGAACGTGATCCTCACAAAAACACATAACTTCCCTGATTTATACCAGAAAACATGCCCAACCTATAAATCGATGGGAGCTAGTGACAGGGACACGCAATGGGGAACAACCCTAATTTTCGGAATAGATTCATGTGAGTCCTAAGGGTCTCTTGGGAAAGGTACCAAGAGGAAGAAAACCCATACCTTATTTTGATGTTCAAAACTTGAACTTTCTGCCCAAAGACCCTCTCAAAAATCATGTCCAAGTCCGAAAGCTTCAACAGCAACTCGACGGAAACCCCCCCCCCCTTTTCCTAACGTTTTTGGTTATGTTTTGTATATGTTTTTAAGGTGAATGTTCTTCAAGTGTGTAGAACATTTGGTTTCTAATTAGTTATTGTGTTTAGGCAGAGAGAACATGAAAAGAAAAGAGAGATATTGACGTGAGAGAGAGAGAGAGTTAAAACGTGAAAGGTAGTTTAGGATTAGGTGGAGTAGTTTAGACTTAGTCAACTAGGACTCTTTCAAACCTTTAAACATCTGATTTTCCTTTTTCTTAAATAATTTAATAAATATTAATTAATTAAATCAATTTAAAAATTTAAATAAAACAATTGAAATCATTTCTCCCACCTAGGTTCGAACCCGGGTGGAGCAAAAATTTGCTAAAAGGCAATTTCGGCCCTCTCTCCCCAAAATACCCCTCCACCTTATTAAGTAAATAATTAGTTACATATTTAGGGTAATTACGATACTACCCTTAGCCTGTAAAAAGACCATTTTACCCCTAGACCCTCCAAACATAAGATTTTCCTTTTTTATATGCGGTAAAGACTCATCCGAGTGAATATTCATATTCAGGAGCCCTACCTGGCTGGACCCAGCCTTTCCTAGGTTAACTAACTCCCCAAGTTAGTTGGCTTTGATGTCGCCAGAGTTCAGAGGTCTGGTTCTACGCGCATCAATTTCGTGTGAACCCGGTCTAATCGTAGGCATTCTAGACATATTAAGCATTACTTAGCATATCCATTTTTAGGGTTGTTACAACTAAATAGTGGATCCACGTAGTTTCTATGTTCATGTTTTGGTACTACCATGGTAAATAGTTTTCCTTCCTTCTATGTAGGGTTCTATGACACCAGATTCCACATGAGCTCATGTGGTCTATGTCGGTTAAGGCAAGAAGTTCCCAAAAGGTAAAATGAACTAACGGAATGAACTCTAACTAGGATAAACTAAGGGGTTTAGCTTAGTCTAGGTAGGGTATGAGACTCTACCTAAACATTTCATTAGTTAGCCTTGAGTGTAGTCTTAGGAGGATGGTCCTATATATGTATATGCTTATAATTGTACATGAGATGTATATGATGATCTTGCATATTGATGATATTATATTATGATTGGTTTCACTTATGAACATGTGTTTGGTCTCTATTTCTAAAGTATGATGATATGTTCTCTTAAATGATATGCTATGTGAAGTTGGACATTAGTTATGGTTTTTGTTGGGCTTACTTAATTGAATAAGGTTATGGGGTTTTGCTTGGTCATTGCTCTAGGTGATTAATGAGGGTTCATGGGTTATTGTCTTGCCTTGGTTATGTTGTAATTACCTCTTATCCATGCTTGTTGCTATTTGACTTGATGATAGAGTTGTCTTAACTATGTGTTCAAATATGTGTTATGCATGTTGTTTTGACTAGACGTAGTATTATTGGTCTTGTGATGTACATGCTCTTGACATAATGAATATGTATTATTGATTGGTGTGGTGTTATTGAATGTGCATACGACTTTTCAGAGTAAATTGCATACTTTAATGAAATATCCCCTTTTAGCATAATTTCATGGCGCATATGGCCTCATACTTAGTATCAGTGCTGTACTAACCCCTTTTCTCCCCTTTTCCCCAACATTTTAGCATCCGGTCATTTAAGGTCTTTTGAGACGAATTTGAAGGAAGATTTGGAATTCTCACCTATCCAAGTTGGGTAGGTTCTTACTTTCCGAGGGCAATGCCACTATCAAGCTTTTGATGTTGTTCTACTTATAAGAATTTAGGTTCTTTCCTTTTTATTTGGGTACTAAAGATTATGTAGCCTATATGTGTCTTTATTACGTTGATGTATGTGATATGCCCAATTTATATACTCTTGTTTTAGATGGTTATGAGATGAGATATCTATTTAAGACTATGTTAAGTATCTTATAGATGAATGCACAATAATAGAAGAAGACTATGTAATCTTCTTATACGAAGGTTCTATGTATACTTGATATGACTATATTATGTGTATGTGAGACGTCTATTAAACCTCAAGATAGATATATAAAAGTTTTTAAAATTTCCGCATTTTAACCTAAGAATGTAATGATGTAAGCTTAGAGGCTAGACTTAGTCCTCAAAGAGGACGACGAGGCCAGTTACGTCTTGGGGTGCTCCCCGGATGTGACATGAGTCTTAGAATAACCTTTAATAGTGTTTGAAGTGATATTGATGCTATATTGTGAAATGTAGCTATACGTACTTATATTGACTTAATGTGGTCTCTTATACTTGTCTTATGAAGTGTTCTCTAAAAAAAAGAGCATGTTTTATTCAAATGTCGTTTTAGAATAGTTTTACTTGCATGTCACCATACTTACTGCATTCTAATGTACTAATTCCATATATTTTATCTTATATCTAAAGGTGTAGGTGGCAATTGAGAGGAGTCTTGAAGTGGAAGCTTGGATTAACATCCATTCAAGCAAAGTAGGGGTATGTCCTCATTTGATTTGAGGACATTACAATGATTAGTTCTTTTGATTAAATGTATTGTAATAAACTTAGATATTTCTATATGTTGAAGTATGGTCAGTGTCCCAAGATATTCGTATGACTATGATGTCGACTTTGAGAAATAGCCTTTCATTATGTTTTTCTATAAAAGATATATTTTGAAATTTTACTATTTCGTGTGAAATTATTTAATTCCAAACCACTTTCCATACAAGTATGCAATGAATGATGCCAAATGACTTGTAAAAGACCTCCGAGAGGTCAAGTACGCCATGTTGCAATCCGAGAATACCATATCTTCTAGGGTGTACTCTCGGGTCGTGGAAAAGTTTTTATTAGAGCATAGGTTATGAAGTAGTCTTTAGGAATCCGAAGTCTCATTAACGCCACGTCTAGTAGACTCTTGTTCATCGGTGTTAGTCATGACACATCTATGAGCGAAAGGCTATAGGACGATAGAGTTTCACTTTCTTCATCAATCTTGTTGTCATGCCTATAGAGTTGAGGTTGTAAGTGTCTATTCCTAATCTCTTCACTTGTGATTATAGGAGATCACTTCTACAAGGATGGGTGCAAGAAAGTGGATAGAGGAAAAAATGCATGAGGAAGTTCCTCAAGTTGAGCAAGTCCTTATAGTGGGTTAAGGGGATGAATTTCTGGTGATTCCCCTGGACATGACTCATGGCGAGATTAGAGACTCTCTCCTTGTAATAGCCCAAGTCATAAAAGCTCATGTGAATAGAGATGTTGAGCCTAGGGTGAATGCTTTACAGAGTACCATGACCTCTAGATTGTGGGACTTTGTGATGATGAATCCTCCTATATTTCTTTGATCTAAGGTGGGAGAGGTGATGTACTGTGGCTTCATGGTACTTTCAATGTTTTTTCCGTAAGTTTAGCGTGTGTCTAAGGCATTTTTGTATTAGTTTAATGTATTTTTATCATTGTTTGCAGGAAATCTATCCAGGATGAAAACGTGGAAGAATTATGCTGGAATTGCAGAAGTGGCGATCTACGGAGCCATCGACGGTCCGTCGACCCCTCGACGGTCTGTAGGTTTCCACCGTCGTATGAAGGAAATGCTGCTGAAGAAAGATCCGGGAATTCTGACTAAGTGTGGGGCTATAGAGTCTCTCGATGGACCGTTACCTCCACGATGGACCGTTCAGAACATCTGTCTTCATTAACAGAAAGTACCTCTAGTACCCAACTTGAAAAGATTCTAAGTGTGGAGAAACGAAAGCCATCGACGGACCGTCGTTCTCTCAACAGATTATCATCCTTGTCCGTCATGGTAATAGTGAGTTGGAGAAGCAAGCAGCTGAATAAGAAGCTAAATGTGGAACGACGGGGGGCCTCGACGGTCCGTAGTGTCCTTGACGGTCCATTGGTCCGGTTGTCGACTCAGACACGTTTTTTGGGTAGATTTTCCTTAAATAGATTTATTTTTTAGGTTAGCACTTCTATATTATAAATACTGGTAACAACCTCTTTTTTGAGGTTAGACTCTTGTGTATTTTTTAGTTTTATTATTTTAATTGTTGAACTTGTGATTTTGGGGAAATGATTCTATTTTTTCAAAAATCATTTGTTGCAAAAGTATTAATTAATTCAAGTAATGTTCTTGATTTTCTTCAACCTCATCAAAGTAAGTGCATGAATTCTTATCAAACTAATATGAATTGTGTGATTATTAACATGGGTAACTAAATTCATAGAAAGGGTTGTGGGAACTATGAGTAATTAACAAGGTAAAAACTAGCTAAAATAATAGTCGTAGAATAGTGTCTTGCATATATTGATAATTCTTTTGTTTAGAAGTCTTTTTAACGAGTTCACGCATTAGAACTCGCCTTGTTGCTACTTACCGAACCAAGGAGGTAGATAATAAGAAACGAATTATCAACATAGATTTAGTATACACTATTTAATAGGCTAGTGTCGATTGGTGCGAAGTAACGACTAAGCCATACATCAATTATGATGCTTAATATGATGTAAAGGTAAGGTTTAGTAAAGCATACACATGTAGTCGGACCAAGGTGCGGAGTGAAATTCCCTTGTTGCCGGACAAAGGAATTAGGGATAAATAAATTATCACTTTGCATGCAAGATACTAGGAAAGGATTGTTATAGCTAGAATTACAACGTTATGAACCTGTGGGGAACACTTAAGCCCTAGTTACTTTAATTACTTGGTAAAAATTAAATCGTTGAACTTGTCACTTGTTTACTTAGACATAGCTAATTTCATTTGTTACTTAAAACAACCCTTTTTGTAACTTGTTTTCGGAAAGGACTTGACTATATAGAGGTAATAGTAGGTAAAAGTTAAGTCTAAATCATTTTCCTCGTGGGATCCACCCCAACCTCATAGTTGGATTCTTTACTTGATACGACTGCTATACTTCTTTTTGAGAAGTAAATTTGAGCGTTTCAAATTTTGGCGCCGCTGCCGGGGAAAGTGGCTTTTAGATTAACTTTAAGCTTATTACCAAAGTTTAGTCAAGATTTTCCTAATTTTACTTTTTCTCTTTGTTTTTTTTCTCTTGCAGATCTAACTTCCGTATATGCCAAGTACGTGGAGTAGAGGAGAACCCATACTCTCACCCGACCCCGAACTTGAGCGTATACTGCGCAGAATGAACCAAAATTTGGGTATTCTCAATGATGATCACAACCCGGAAATTCTACCACCGGTTGATGCTCATGATCAATTATTACCTAAAAATTGTGGAGTAGGTGAAATACGGAGGCAACCTCCCATTCCATGCCCTCAAGAGTATTATAAGGGATATGATAATACTACTGAGTCTGACGGGCCACTTGTCTTTCCTCCCCTACCACACGGCCATACTTTCGTGGTAACTAGTAGTCTGATGCAAATGTTCATCGCTAGAGGTTTGTTTTCGGGACTACCTTTTGAGGATCCACATGCTCACATCGCCAAGGTGATGTCCGTGTGTAAGAGTTGTGTAAGGAGTCCTGATTTGAATATGGACGTAATTCGGTTGAGTGTGTTTCCACTCTCACTAATGGGAGAGGCCGCTACATAATTTATCGATTCCCCTATAACTCAATCTACACTCAGAATCAATTAAGGGATGTGTTCTTAGCACGTTACTACCTGGTGTGTAAGAAGCCAAACGACAAAGATAGGGTGAAAAACTTTGTGGCAATACCCGGGAGAATCAGTTTGTAGTTCTTGGGACAGGTTCACTTCGTTCTTGAGAAATGTCCCCAATCACCGCATCGATGATGAGTCACTGAAAAACAGTACTTCTATCAGGGACAAGATGATTATAATAAAGTAGTACTGGATACTATAGCAGGTGGTTCTTATGGGGAGTGTTTTTATGTTGAGATCGCTAAGAAGTTAGAGAAAATCTCCCGAAATAATAAAGCTTGGAGCACTAGGAAGTCAGATACTGGGAGAAACACTTTTGCATTACAATTCGCACACAACCCAGCCACATATGAGATTTGTGAAGAAATATCTCAAATGAGAACTGAGCTTGATTTGGTGCTGAAACACGTCACTTGGGGTGCAGAAAAGGTAAATACGATGAACTACTTATCTAGTTCACCACCGCTGACTGATGAGTATTACTATGAGGAGGACTTTCATGCAGAAAATGAGTAGACGGGAGGTTTCCGACCAAATGCCCAAGGCTCCAATCAGGATAATTGGAGCCAAGGTCAAGGAAATCAAGGTCGAAACTATGGTAATTACAATCGAGAGGGTCATTATGTCCGATATGGGAATTAAAACTGCGACAACAACTTCAACCAGGGTAACTATAATAAAAGAAATGATATGAGTGGGCCCTATGTTCCACCTCAAAATCTTGAAGTTGCTCGTAGGGATGGTGGAGGTAATATGGTGCCAGTTGAGGATATGTTGCAGAAAATAATGAGGAGTCTGATTCTAGTGATGATTACACTAAAGATTTGAGGAGTGACTTAGCGAGTATTGGACAAAAAGTTGATGCACATGCAATATCAATCAAGCATCTTGAGTTGCAAATGGCCAATTGTCTTTGACTATGAACCCACGCTAACCAAGAACTCTTCCTACAAATACTATCCAAAATCCAAAAATTGATGGACATTGTATGGCAGTTACAACTTGAGGTGGCAAGCAAACCGTTGACCCACCGATGTCGTCTGGTGTAGAAAATATGATAAGAGGCGATGATAAGGTAGTGGAGGTTACAGGTAAGTTACGAGAAAAAACGGGGAAAGAAGATAAGGTACCCCAAAAGGTGACCCCTATGCCTAGACCACCACCTCTATTCCCACAGAGGTTAGTGAAAAGGACCGAGGATGGTAAATATCGCGTTTAATCACTATGCTTAAACATCTTTCCATCAATGTCCCTTTGATAGAAGCTCTTGAACAAATGCCCGGTTATGCCAAGTTCATAAAGGATATGGTAACTAAGAAAAGATCGGTCAGTTTTGAGGATGATGATAGAATGCAGCATTGTAGCGCTATTGCTACAAGGTCTATAGTGCAAAAGAAAGAATATCCGGGTGCCTTCACTATTCCATGTACAATTGGGTTATTACACTTTGCGAAAGCATTATGTGATATTGGGTAAGCATAAATCTAATGCCTCTCTATATTTACAAGAATTTGGGTTTAACCAACCCAAAGCCCACTGCGATGCGGCTACTGATGGCTGATCGAACGGTGAAGAGTCTTATTGTGATACTCCACGATGTGTTAGTAAAGGTGGAGTCATTCATATATCTGGCTGGTTTTTTGATTTTGGATTGTGAGGTTGATTTTGAGGTGCCTATTATTCTTGGGAGTACATTACTTGCCACGGGTAGAGCCATGGTTGGTATGGAGAAAGGTCAAATGAAATTTTAGTTAAATAATGAAGAAGTGACTTTCAACATTTGTAGGTCCATGAGGCAGAGTGGTGAGAACCAATCGGTATCTGTCATATCTTACAGGGTTGAAAAGTCATCTAAGGTACAAATAGAAGAGTGTCTGGGTGTAGAAGCACTAGCAGCGTTGATCTTGAATTTTGATAGTGATTGCATTGAAGAGTATGGGTCATTGGTTGCAACACTTGATCGAGGTGATGTTCAGTTTGAACCAAAGAAGTTGGAGTTAGATATGAAACATCGCGAGTCTCCACCCGTGAAACCATTTATAGAGGAGGCTCCAAAAGTAGAACTTAAGGCTCTACCACCTCGTCTGAGGTATGTATTCTTGGGAAAATGTGACACTTTGACGGTAATTACTGCATCAGATTTGAATGTGCATCAAGTTGAGAGTTTGGTGGATGTGTTTAAAAGGTTCAAAAAAGCTATTTGGTGGACTATTGCGGACATTATTGGGATCCCTCCCGGGATTTGTTCACATAAAATCCAACTCATATCAGATCGCCAAGTATTGAACACTAGAGACGTTTAAATCCACCTATTCAAAAGGTGGTGAAGAAGGAAATCATTAAGTGGTTGGATGATGGAGTGATATATCTGATCGCTGATAGTAGTTGGGTATGCCCTGCTCAGTGTGTACCTAAGAAAGGGGGAATGACTATGGTCCCCAATGAGAAAAATGAGCTTGTTCTGATGAGGCCGGTGACTGGATGGAGGGTGTGTATGGATTACCAGAAATTAAATGCATGGACCGAGAAGGACCATTTTCCTATGCCATTTATGGATCAGATTTTAGATAGACTTGCAGGAAAGGGGTGGTACTGTTTTCTTGATGTCTATTCGGGTTATAATCAGATTTCTATTACACCGAAAGAAAAAGAGAAAACAACCTTTACTTGTCCTTATGGGACCTTCACGTTTAAGAGAATGTTATTTGGGTTATGTAATGCACAAGCCACATTTCAGAGATGTATGATTTCAATATTCTCCGATATGGTGGAGGACACTATTGAGGTGTTTATGGATGATTTTTTAGTTATTGGTGACTCCTTTGTGAGCGGTGTTTGAGTCATTTGTCCTAGGTTCGTACCAGGTGTGAAGACTGCAACCTTGTGCTAAATTGGGAAAAAGTCACTTCATGGTGAAATAAGGTATTGTATTGGGTCATCGCATTTCAAAGAAGGGTATAGAGGTTGATCGAGCTAAAGTTGAGGTGATAGAGAGATTTCCTCCACCCATATCTGTAAAAGGCGTGAGAAGTTTTCTTGGGCATGCATGTTTTTACCAGAGGTTCATCAAGGATTTTTCAAAGATTGCACATCCTTTGTGCAAGTTGCTTCACAAAGAGTGTAAGTTGTATTTTGAGGAATCATGTCTTTAGGCATTTGGTGAGTTTAAGGAAAAGTTGGTGTCTGCACCTATCATCATTTCTCCAGATTGGAGCAAGCCATTTGAGGTGATTTGTAATGTGAGTGGGGTTGCTCTTGATGTGGTATTGGGACAAAGAAGGGACAAAATCCTTCATCCCATTTACTATGCTAGTAAAGCCCTTAATGAAGCCCAAAAGAACCACACCGGGACTGAATAAGAGCTCCTTGCAGTAGTCTTTGCTTTCGAGAAATTTCGCTCCTATTTTCTTGGCATGAGGGTTATAGTGCATACTAATCATTTTGCTTTGAGATATTTGATGGCAAAGAATGATGCAAAATCGAGGTTGATTCGTTGGGTATTACTATTGCAAGAATTTGACAAAAGGGACCAAAAATCAAGTTGTTGATCACTTGTCCCGATTAGAAGATGAAGAAACAAGAGAGTTAAGTGAAAAGGCTAAAATTGATGATACTTTACCTGATGAGCATGTACTGGCTGCCTCCTAAGACTTGATTCCATAGTTCGCAGATTTTGCAAATTAGCTAGTGATATCATCCCACCGGACTTGTCCTTTCATCAAAAGAAAAAGTTCATGCATGATGTCAAAAAGTTCTTTTGGTATAAGTCATACTTATATTGGAGTTTTGCCGATGGGATTATCCGCCGTTGTGTGTCGTAAGTTGAGATGTTGAGTGTTTTGGAGGCATGCCATTCTTCGCCTGTAGGTGGGCATCATAGTGGTATCTGTACTGCTCAAAATATCTTGCAATGTTGATACTGTTTGCCAACCATCCGCCAAGATGTTCATGAGTTCACCAACGCATGTGATAGATGCCAAAGAGATTGTGGCATTTAGAGAAACTAAGAGCTCCCTTTAAATCCCATTCTTGTGATTGAATTGTTTGATGTGTGGGGAATTTAATTTATGGGCCCTTTTGTGAGTTTTCATGGGATGAAGTACATTCTTGTGGTAGTCGATTATTTGTCAAAATGGGTAGAAGTGATATACCGTGGTTTCACGGTATTTTTAATGCTTTTTCCTTAAGTTTAGTGTGTGTCCAAATACTTTTTGTATTGATTTTTATGTAAGTTTCTCTTTATTTGCAGGAAATTTGTCCAAAGATAAACGCGGAAGTTTTTGAGCAAGAAATGCAGAAAAATTACTCCCTATGGAGCTTATGACGGTCCGTCGAGCTTGCGACGGTCCGTAGGTGGCAACGTTGCGAAGCTGCTGAAGGAAGATGGGGAAGTCTGACCAAGTGTGGGATTACAGAAGTTCATGACCGACCGTCATAGCCTCGACGGTCCATCCTGCTTGTTCGTCGCGATGATCAGAGAGTAGTCCCAGTACTCAATTTCCAATAAGTTTAAGTGTTATGGATTGAAGACCCTCGACAGACCGTCGTGCTTGGAACGGTCCGTCATACCTACCGTTGAGGGTAATGAAGAGACCAGCAGAAGAATTTGTAATGTATGGGACGACGGAGGCCATGACGGCCTGTCGTGACCACGACGGTCCATCACGAGGTCCGTCGACCCAACCGCGTTTTTACAGATTTTCAGTAATTAGAGTCCTTCTTTTATTAGGTTTTTGTTTTTTTTAAATAGTTCGAAAAACCTCATTTTTGGGGTTAGACTTTTTGGTGTTACACTTTTTGGTATTAGACTCTGTGTTAGTAAACTCTTTGATACTAGACTTTTTGATTGTTACACTTTTTTTGGAATTGATTGGTTGTGATTTTGTTGATTAATCAAGTGAATATCTAGATTTTATTCTTTCTCATGAAAGTAAGTGCATGAATTCTTATATTAAATATATGAATATTGTGATTATGACTATGGGTAACTAAACACCATAACTAGGATTGTCGGAACCATGGGTGAATAATGAGGTAAAATCTAACTAAAACAAGAATTCCAGAATAGTGTCTTGCATGTATTGATAATTCTTTCGTTTAGAAGTCTTTTTAACGGATGGCCAACGTTAGAACTCGCCTTAATGCTACTTGCCGGACCAAGAAGGTAGATAATAGAAAAAGAATTATCAACATAGATCTAGTGTATAATATCTAATAGGCTAGTGTCGATTGGTATGAGGTAATAACTTAGTCAAATATCGAATACAATGCTTAATATGAGGTAAATGTAAGGGTTAGTATAGCAACACACGTAGCCGGACCAAGGTGCGGAGTGAAATTTTCTAGATACCGGACCAAGGATTTAGAAATACATAAAATATCACTTTGCATGCAAGATACCAGGAAAGAATTTTTATAGTTAGAATTATCAAGTTAGGAACCTGTGGGGAACACGTAAACCCTAGTTACTTTTATTAATTGACTAAACTCCAATATTTGATTCTATTAGTTGGTTACTTTAATTTAGTTAGTTATTTTCATTAATTTAGAAATAAAACCCCCCCTTTTATTGTATTTTGTTTTCTAAGGACATAATTGACTAAATAATAGTAATAATAGATTAAAGTTAAGTCTGAACTATTTTCCTCGTGGGAACGATCCCAACCTCATTAGTTGGATTCTTTACTTGATACGACCTCTTTACTTCTTATTTGATAAGTAAGTTTGAGCTTATCAAGAAGATATCGCACTTGCAAATAATAAAGGGAACAGTGTTACCGCGTTCTTGAAAAAGAACATATTTTCTAGATTTTGCACCCCAGGGGCTAATATTAGTAAAGGGGGATCCCACTTTTGCAACAAGCTTTTTAAAGGATTATTAGAAAAATATGGGGTTCGCCATAATGTGTCCAGTCCTTACCATCCCCAAACCAGTGGGCAAGTTGTGGTGTCAAACATGGAAATTAAGCTGATTTTGGCAAAAACGGTGAATGCTAGTAGAACGTATTGGTCAAAGAGGCTTGATGATTCTCTTTGGGCCTACCGGACAGCATACAAGACTCCCACAGGTATGTCCCCATACTTACTTGTGTATGGGAAGGATTGTAACTTACCGGTTGAATTAGATCATAAAGTCAAGTGGGCAAGGAACAAGTTGAAAATGGATTGGAATGAGGCTGCAGAATAGATATTTAAACGGCTTGAATGAGCTTGATGAATTTCGCTTGAAGTCATATGAATGTTCAGCCTTCTAGAAAGAGAAGATGAAGAAGTACCATGAACAAAATATTTAGAAGCGCAATTTTTTTGTTGGGGATTTGGTGCTTTTTTTTTCATTTCTAGGTAGTGTTTGTTTTTGGGCAAACTCAAGTCCAAATGGACAAGTCCCTATTTGATCAACCAACTATTCCCTCATGGTGCGGTTGATTGGACAACAATGAGGGTGTGAGGTTTAAGGTGAACGGGCAGCAAATCAAAATCTATTTAGGGCATGCTGAAACAGCGAATGAAGTGATCGAGGCATACCATCTTGATGAAGTCTGAGTAATCAAGAGTCCTCCGTCGTGCCGCGACGTTAAATCAAGCATTTATTAGGAGGCAATCAAATGTGTATACACTAGCGAAATGTAGGTTTTTCATGATTTTCTAGGCATAGTTGCATTATTTTTGCTTTTATTACTTATGTCCCGTCTGAATGTTCCTTTATTTTTCTTTAGAAGTGTTGGCTAGAGCGTGCAATAGGGTCCGTCTCCAAAAAGTGTCCAGAAAACAAAAAAAAAAAACAATCAGCTTAATGGTTGTTAAATGTGCAGGGACCAATTAACCAGAAATCTGCAGAAAATTGGTCTGGTGCACCATCGACGGATCGTCGTCCCTTCGAAGGACCGTAAGTAGGATCCATCGTGCGCAGGTATGTTCTTTAAATTTTTCTAAGTTAGGGCACTATCGACGGAAGGGTCGACGGACCGTCGACCGACTTACGGTCCATCGACGGGGACTCGTCGATCGCTCACCCACCAACCCGACCCGACCCATCTAACTACATCGTAAAAGTTTTTAGACTTTTCAATTACCCACCTCTTCACATAATCCCCATAACCGTTTCCCTCCCTATTTCCTCTCATTTTCCCCACTTCCTGACCCATTCACTACCATTTTATCATCAGATTCCCATACTTCTCCCACTTCCACAAAATCCATTCTCTCCCTAAATCTTCCATCTTCTACAGTCTCCTTGCCGGTCGGTATTGTGCTTGGTATTGCTGCTATTGAAATACAAGTTCGCATACCAATATTCCTCCACTATAGTTGTCAAGTATGTTGTTCTAATCTGCTAATATTAATTATTGTTAATTTTCCTGATTATCTTGATATCTAACTATGTGGGTACTGAATTTTGGACCCTTTTGCATGCTAAAACTTACACCCAAAAGTCCTATGTCCCTTAGAACAACTGAAACTGAAAGGGATGGGGGTGTATTGTTAAGAATTGGCGTGTGTTGTCATGATTGTGTTCCTAACCAAGGGTATGATACGCTATCAAATATGCATGTTAAAACTAGGAAAATTCATGCCCGATGAATGATGGGATGTTGGGTAAATGTTTGGAAAACTTAGGCTTATAAGGATACTTCTAATTAGTACGATAGGGGAACCAAATTGTCTGAAACACTTTGTACCTGAAGGATAGTACAAGACCTCGTCGACGGACCGTCGGTCCCTCGACGGACCATCGTTGGGGTTCGTCAACTTCAAATTCCCTTGTTTACTCTAAGTGTCCCTCGATGGACCACTTTGATGGACCATCGTCCCTTCGACGGTCTGTCCTTCACAATCATCGACGGTGTATGTTACAACCCTAAAAATGGATATGCTAAGTAATGCTTAATGTGTCTAGATAGTCAACTATTAGACCGGGTTCACACGGATTGATGCGCGTAGAACCAGACCTCGGAACCCTAGACACATCCAAGCCAACTAAGTTGGGAGTTAGTTGAGCTAGGAAAGGTTGGTTCCAACCATGTAGGGCTCTTGAATACGAAGATTAACTCGAAGAAGTCTTTAATTTACCGAACTTAAAAAGGGGAAATCTTAATTTTGGAGGGTCTAGAGGTAAAATGGTATTTTTCCAGGCTAAGGGTGGTATCGTAATTACCCTAATTATATGATTAATTATTTAATTAATAAGGTGGAGGGTCATTTTGGGGAGAGAGGGCCGAAATTGGGCTCTTGAAGTGAAGCCTTGCTCCACCAGGGTTCGAACCTAGGTGGAAGCAATGAATTAAATTGTTTTTAATTTAAGTTGGTAAATTAATGTAATTAATTTATGTTTATTAGTTATTAGCTGATTTAAAAGAAATTGAAATTTTTTAATAATTAAATAAAACCTTATTTGACTAAGTCGTAAACTAGACTCCTAAGCCTAAGAAAAATCTTCTCTCCCACGCTCATCTCTCTCTCTCACATCTCTATCACTCTCACTCACGTTTTCTCTGCCAAATAACGTACAAAAACAGTAGCTAAACCAAAGTTATTCACACTTGAAGAACTCACAACGAAAATTATAAACAAACAACTAATTAAACACGTTAAGCCGTCAAGTTGGTGTTGAAGCTCTTGGATTTGGACGTGTGTTTGGAGGGGTTCTTTGGGCAGAAAGTCGAGGATTGAACGTCAAAAAGGTTTGGGTTCTCTTCTCTGTTGTTCCCTTTCCCAAGATACCCCTTAAGGTTCAGACGAATCTATTCCAAAAACTAGGATTGTTCCCCGTTGCATGTCCCTGTCATTAGCTCCCACTGAATCATATGTTGGTTAGTTTGCTAGTAGAAAACAAGGGATGAAAAGTGTTTTTGTGATGATTATGTTTTTACATTTATGTTTGGAATTATGTGACTTATGTTGATATTTCCAAAAATGAAACTACGTGTGTATGTGTGTTGCCGTGGGTATTTTTCATGGTTTAGGACTTGAAATGGCATGATAGTTCATTATATTTCATATACACTTGTTGATGTAAATGTGGTGTTCATATGAGTTGAAATGCGGCTGATTTGAGGGATTATCTCTTGTCTAAACAAATCCATGAAAACGCACCTAAAACGTTCTAAATGCACTACGAAATTTCCCTAAGAAGTAAGGTGTAACTTGAAGAAAGGATGCTGAAAAATAAAAAGAAAATTTCCAGCTTCTCGTGATGAATTTCGGTTATCAAAGAGGGTTCAAAATGTTGAAAAAAATGAATTAAAACAAGTGAGGTCATGGGGTATTGGACCCGTAAATTCACCATGTTAAAAACCATGAAAATAAAGAAATAAAAAGAAATGTGGTGAAGGGATTCGAACCATGGTATTGGTTGGAAAATGTAACTTAAAAGAAAAAAGAATAAATGAGAGGAGTGTGATTCGAACCCACTACCTCTCAATCAGATTTAAGGAGGAGAATAAAAGAAAATTAAAGGGGGAGGCGTATGTTAATCGAACCACGACCTCTTAGCTAGATTAAGGAGGAGAATAAAAGAAAACCAAAGGGGGAGGCTTGTGGGAATCGAACTCACGGCCTCTTAGGCATATTAAGGAGGTGAATAAAAGAAAAATAAAGGGGGGGGGGCGTGTGGGAATTGAACCCACGACCTTTTAGGTAGATTTAAGGAGGAGAATAAAAGAAAAATAAAGGAGGAGGCGTGTGGGCATCGAACCCACAACCTCTTAGGCAGATTTAAGGAGGAAAATAAAAGAAAAATAAAGAGTGGATCTGGGGGTTTGATCCCACAACCTCGAAATAGAAAAGGATAAATAGATAAAAAATAAAATAAAAGGGGTTGTGGGGGTTTGATCCCACAACCCCTTGACCAAGTAAGATGTAATTCAATGGAGAAAAATAAAGAGGAAACTATGTTGGGGCTCGATCTAGGGTCCAAATGTCATGTGGACCAAAATACAATAATTGAAAAAAATGTAAATGTTGTCTAAGGGATTCGAAGTTTGGTTCCCTTGCCCAAATTCCGTATAGTTGCATAAGTCATACGTGAACTAAATCTTAAAGAATAATGCTGCCTACTAAGATTGAAATCGAGATCTTGCCATACATACAAGATGCATAGTACTACATAATCTTAGGAAGATATGAATCACGTAAACGAACTATGAATGAAGCCTCATGGATTATATGTATAGACCTATAAGTCTAGCATACATTTAAAAATAAGTGAAACTAAGATGTATGTAATGAAATGATGTAACCCTAGAAGGGTTAAGTATGAGTGTAAAAAACACTAAATGTCCAAGTGCATTGGCATACGATGAAATGATTATTATGTAATGAAATAATGAAACCCTAGAAGGGTTAAGTAAGAGTGTGAAACAAACAAATGGCCAAGTGCATTGACATATGATGAAATGGACATTCACATAGAAAGGGGTGAGTAATTATGAAGAGCAAATGTACTAATGTTGATGAATGTGGTGACAACATTATATGAGGCTAATGTAAAAGATGAGAGCAATCTCAACCGAACCTAAGTAAATGTTACCAAAACGTACTCACCTATGAGAGTGTAAAGTTAATGAAGAGACTAGTCTCTATGAACACTTTAATGAAAGTATTGAGATTAACACACTTAATACTAATGATGAGATGAGAAATTATCTACTGAGCTATGATGTCTGCATACTAGAAGTCAGCTTCCATGACGTACGAGTTGAATGTAATGGAACTTTATACTGAGCATTGATAGACTACCTATGAGCGGTGATCCCTTCTTTTGGGAAGGGCGGAGGTTCACGTAACTATCATGAGATGAGACTGTCCGGCATGCCGGATATGAGTCTCCTTATATCTCATAGTCTTCGAACCGATACTGCCAATATAGGTATCTGGAGGGGTTCAATTCCCATGTACGCTATCATGTTTTGGGTCATTTTGGCTGGTGATTCCACTTTTTTTCGGTGTGGGGTTTCATGACACTTGATTTCATGATGATCACATGATCTATATCGGTTAAAGTTAATGTTCCCAATGAATGAATGAGGCCAGCCTCAAATGATGCACATAATGAAACGAATGATATGAAAAAAGGTGTTAGGATAGGATAATCATGAGGTGAGTTAGATTCAAGTAATGACATTAGGTCATTCTTGGTCTTTGCACAACGAACCCGATGAAATTCTTAAACTACATCCTACGAATAGCTTGTGTTTACACTGGCCCATGAATGAAATGAAATGAAGTACGTATGAATGAATGAAAAAGATTATGTGTTTTGCTAAAGCAGACTCTCTCGTTGAGGTCCCATATGTTGAGCCCTCATTTTTAGGAAGTCTTAATGTCAAGTCCATGATTCCAAGGTCTCATGGAATACGAATGAATCATATGAACAACGTTATGTGTTATAGGAATTATAATATGTGGTATGTGTACGCTGTGGTGTGTTGATAGCAAAATGTTAAGTATGATGATGCATGTTACTCTCATGGCATAACGTTCCAAGTCCAAATTTTTAAAGATCATAAACTTTCCTAATTCAAATTTGAAAGCTCACTCAATTTCCTAATCTCAATTTGGCAAGTCCACTCACTTGACCTTTTATAATCACGTAGTTAGGAAAGAGCTAATCTTACTCATGCATGTCCTTGGTGTGTGCTTTAATATACCCATACTATGTACAAGTGTGTACTAACCCTATACAACTCTAAACTTTTAGGTGCAGACATAGGTGGACGCTAGAGCTACAGGATCAACGCTGCAGTAATCCAGACGTCGAGCATTCATCCGGACTAGGTAGGCCCTCATTATTTCGAGGCTGCTTGCCCATTTACATTCTAGCTTAGTTGTAGGATTGAGCTACTGGAGCATGTTAATAAACAAAAATTTTCATATTTTCCGCTAAAATTAACCTAGATGAAGTAAGAATGACGTAAGTAGGCTTGTCTGCGACCTCTGAGAGGTCAACAACGCCGGTCTTATCTGGGGTCTAGACTCCGGTCGTGATAGTGTCAGAACCTTTTCTTCTGATTTTATATAAAAAATACTTTAAGTATCCGACAACAGACCCTTATGACGGACTGTTGTCCCTTCGACGGTCCGTCGTGCACAACCGTCGACACTGTCAAAACATTTGTTTCTGACATTTTTAAAATTTATTCTAAGTATCCCTCGACGGACCCCCATGACGGACTGTCGTTCCTTCGACAGACCATCGATGGGTCCATCCTTCACTCTGTACTTGTACACTTACATTCCTTTTCTGTGTTCTACTCTTGTGTTTTCTACTTTTGGATGTGATGCAGGCTTTCACTGGTACTAACTACTTCTCTTTACAGGTACAAATGGCACCTAAACACGACCTTGTCTACTCACGAGGGTGTTCCAAGTCTGTCTCCCCGTCGAACCGGCTGGTCATAGGCTCAAATAATGAGCGTGACCCAAAGTACGTGCCACCAGGAACCCGCATTCCTACCCATGCTGCCCGCCCCACCAGAGCCACTCCCACGAGGGTTGTTGATACACTCAAACTTACTTCTCAAATAAGAAGTAAAGCGGTCGTATAAGGTTAAGAACCAAACTAATAAGGTTGGGATCATTCCCACGAGGAAAATAGTTCAGACTTAACTTTAATCTATTATTAGTATTATTTAGTCAATGATTTCCTTAGAAAACAAAAGACAATAAAAGGGTGTTTTTTATTTCTAAATGAATGAAAATAACTACCTCAATTAAAGTAACCAACTAACAGATTCAAATCTTGGAGTTTAATCAATTGTTAAAAGTAACTAGGGTTTAAGTGTTCCCCACAGGTTCCTAACTTGATAATTCTAACTATAACAATTCTTTCCTAGTATCTTGCATGCAAAGTGATAAGTTATGTATTTCTAAATCCTTAGTCCGACATCTAGAAAATTTCACTCAGCACCTTTTTCCGGCTACGTGTGTTGCTATACTAACCCTTACCTTTACCTCATATTAAGCATTGTATTCGATATTTGACTAAGTTATTACCTCGTACCAATCAATACTAGCCTATTAGATAGTATACACTAAATCTATGTTGATAATTCTTTTCCTATTATCTAACTCCTTGGTCCGACAAGTAGCATTAAGGCGAGCTCTAACGTTGGCCATCCGTTAAAAAGACTTCTTTATGAAAGAATTATCAATACATACAAGACGCTATTCTATAATTGTTATTTTAGCTAGATTTTACCTCATTATTCACCCATGGTTCCCACAACCCTAGTTATGGAGTTTAGTTACCCATAGTCATAATCACAATATTCATATATGTAATATAAGAATTCATGCACTTACTTCATTTAGAAAGAACAAAATCCAGAAGTTCACTTGATTAATCAACAAACGCACCAACAATCAATTCCAGAAAAAGTGTAGCAATTACTTAAGTTAATCGGGAACTAAAGATTCTCCAAAAGTATACCAATCAAAAAGTCTAATAACAAAGAGTCTCACAACAAAGAGTCTAACCCCAAAAACGAGGTTTTTCCAACTATTTATAAAAAAACAAAAACCTAATAAAAGAAGGACTCTAATGGCTGAAAAATCTGTCAAAACGCGTTCGAGTCGACGGACCTCGTGACGGGTCGTCGTGGTCATGACGGGCCGTCATGGCCTCTGTCATCCTATTCTTTACAAATCCTTCTGCTACTTTCTTCATTACCCTCGACGAACAGGTATGACGAACCATTCGAAGCAGACGGTCCGTCGATGGTCTACGTTCCATAACACTTAAACTTCTTGGAATTTTGGTACTGAGACTACTCTCTGATCTTCACGACGAACCAGCAGGACGGACCTTCTTGGCTATGACGGTCCGTCATGAACTTCGTAATTCCACACTTAGGTCAGACTTCCCCATCTTCCTTCAGCAGCTTCACTACAATGTCACCTACGGATCGTCACAAGCTTGACGGACCGTCACAAGACCCGTAGGTGGTGACTTTTCTGCATTTCTTGCTCAAAAACATCCGCGTTCATCTTTAGACAAATTTCCTACAAATAAAGAGAAACTTACATAAAAATCAATAGAAAAAGGCTTTTGGACACACACTAAACTTAAGGAAAAATCATTAAAAATACCATGAAACCACGGTATATCAACACCCTCTACTTAAATTCGTTGTTTGTCCTCAAGCGACGCGCTATGACTCACTACCAAATATTTGTACAATAGTATCCATGTTTTAGCTTTCAGAATCATTTGGGTATCAATACCGATCAGTCTCATCATGTTTAGCATGTTATCACTATAAAGCTTTAATTATGTGGAATCAGACCATGACACAGACTCAGCATGCACTAACACCTATCCTCTTCAATTTCTCACAAAGGTGCTAATATTTTCGATATTGTAACTAGTGTCCTCACTTCAAACCAACATCCTCATTTTTCACACATTGATTTCAGTTTGAGTATAAAGACTACTTTTCAACACTCACTCTCAGAACAAATTCACAACTCATTCATACATATTGCCATAATCTTGCCCTTATTTTCACTGCTTTAAGTTTGCCATACAACTCTTAGTATCACGATAGGACTTTCTTAGCTTGAAATATAGGCTCAGGGTCAGATAGGGTATATTTAGGTATACTTTAGTGACTTTTTTCCCTCCTTGACATATCGGCTAAACATACCACTCTTTATCATTTTATTTCGCCCAATTTCTCATATGCTTTCACCTTGCTATTTTCCCTTCTTTCTTCATTTGTGTAAGTGACTCTCTTCTTTTCTTGCTTGTATTTATTGTATTTTTTTTATTTCACTTTTCTTTCAACTGGTTCATGAGTCACTTTACTTTTGTTCTTTCTCTTTCTTTGTTCTTTCAACCCCACTTTCTAGAGTATTCCTCATAAGAGCCACCCTCAACTCATGGCTTTGCCATGAGTCAAAGTACACACTACCCAAAGTTGGTTAAGGGCCACGAAAAGGTTGTTTAATGCATTAGCCACCCTCAACTTATGCTTTTGGCATAATTTGAGGTACACATGTCCAAGGAGGGACCAGGGCCAACACATTATTCCCAGAAAAGATCAGTTGGGGTGAAAAGGAAAGGTCTATTTTAAGCTTAAATCATTTGGATCAAAGAGGTATTAATTTCATTCTTTTTTTTTATTTAGGCTAAAAATTGGCTATATTGAACAAGGGCCTATGATCCTTTCCTAATTGTCTATTACAGCTTACTTTTAGCAGGACTAACCAGACAAGTTCTAGCTTAGTACAAATAGTGGACTATTCAAATCTCCTCACACTCACTTGACATCTAATTAATCTACCAGATTATCAGACACCTAGTTCGAATTTTAGACTTAGGGTCATGCAGTGGTGTATCTCTATTTCATGCTTAGAGCCACACATTTATCAATTACTATGCCTAGTCATTTATCATTTTCATTACATCAAGATATCGTTTTAGTCATCATGCTTCAGAGTTAAACTATGTACACAAGATATAGACATGTCGGTTTAACAATAACATAATCAGTCTCTTTGGGAAAAAGAACACAGGCAAGAAAACCCCAAAAAAGGATCGTGAATTGGGCTACTCAGACTTCACCCTAGCACTCACTTTCCATTTAACCCACCCCCAACAAAAACATATGCAATTGTCCCCAACGCATAAAAAATTGAAATACGAGAGTGGTAGGTGAAGCAAACCAGGGGTGCAAAGCACCGACGATCAGTAATCTGGAGGGTCCGATTCCCCAGAATCCCTGTAGTCTGGACACCCTCAGTAGTGTCCTCATCAGCAACAGCACTATCAGTAGTGCCTCCCGCGGTCTCCACATCTCTGGAGCAAGATTCCCCAGCAGCTGACTCGACAGCCCTGATCCGACGCGCCTCCTCATCACCAAGCGAGGCTCTCCTCGCAGCCTCCATCTCACGGCGCTCCTTCTTCCGTCCTCTAGACTAAACCTCCTCTCGACCCTTGCTCCTCCTGGCATGCTCTCGAGAGGGAGGTGGTGGAATTTCAGAAGTGGCGAATAAGGTCGCCATCACTGTGTCCTCAGCAGGATCTACAGAAGGGGCCTCAGGCTCAGGCACCCTAGCCTCTAGGATCGTATCAATGTCCGCTGCCAGACTCTCAACCTCTGCCTGAGGGGTCGACACGTCCACCTGAGGGGCTGGCCGGGCTAGCACCCACAACTCAAAAGCGTCCAAGCGCTGATGAACCTCAACGATCTTCCGCTCTGTGTGCTATACCATTTTACGCTCCTAGCACTTCTCTACCTCAGCAATAGACCTTTGCATCCAAGGATGGATATGATGTAGAAGTGTAGCCATCTATGCCTCTAGTTTCTGGACCCTAGCAAGCGGGACCAGAGCGGGGAAAGGGGCTGAGCGAGCCGATCTAGGGGCAATGCTACTACCCTGTATAGACTCGACCGGGGTAGTGTCAGTGGTTTCGGAAGCAGCTTACATAGCCGTTTGAGCATGTGCTACCGTATCAGCCAGATTTTTACCAAGTGGAGGCGACTCTGGACGGGGCCCTCTGCGTGGAGACAACTCATTGGCCTCATCCCTGATGAGGCCGATATCAATAGTGCCCAGCGGAGTCTTAAGCTGATCAATGTGCCAGATGGTCACACCTGCGGACCTGCATAAGGAAAATATCATGCACGGAAAAGGGTAAGTAGTTGTGACCTTGAAAGCCCTCTCGCGCATGACGGCCTGTAGAAGCCAAGCAAAGTCCACCTCAAACCCGGCTATCAACGCCGCCATCAGAACTGCGCGATCCCATGTGACAATATTATCAGCAGCCGTGGGGGAAATGTAGTGGCAGACAATCAACCATAAGAACTTAGCTGTGAAGGTCATCAAGTTAGCCTTCTTGATGACTCCCTTCAGCTCCGTTACCCAGTTTGGAACCTCTCCATTAATAGACAAGTGCAAGGCCATCCACCTCTTGGTGGTCTCTCTTAGTGATGGCTCACGCAAGAATTGGCCATCTTTTACAATTTGCTACAGGTAGTCGAACATGGCGGTGAGAGGGGCCCTATTGGCATCGACATCCTCGCCGTACAGATATCGGCGGATGGCTGGCTGTGAGATATCAACCTGTATGACGCGTACTCGGACATGCTCAAGTGGAGCTTGTTTGGCGGGGGCAGCCCGTCTATCTATCTGTGATCGAGAGTAGCCACATAAGAGGCGTAGAACTCTCGGATCATCTCCTCACTGTAGCGGCCAAAAGCACGAGCTGTCCACTCTAGCCGGTGTTTGGTGAAGAGATTGTGGATCTCTGGCATGGTGGGGAGACTTCCCGTAAGGACCCACCTCTCCATTGTAAGGGTCCGTGTCAGGATGCCTTTATCATTCAGAAACTTGGCGTCTGAATACACTTGATATGGCCTGTCGACACACCACCGGTTGGGCTAATCGGCAACCGGGGTGAGAGCACCAATCGGTGAGCCTAGAGTGGAATCAGGACTGTCAGCCTCATCAGACGAGGCAGACTATGCAGATGTGGCGGGTGAAGGGACTTCTGCGGACTAGGAGGCTTCCTCCGACCACGAAACTCCTAAGGAACCAGATGCTCCTTCTTCATGTGTAGCTGACCCAGAAGGTGTGTCGGTCAGTGTGCACTCCTCATCAGACAGGGAGGCAGTGACTACGCCGGACGCCACCTTGTTGGGCGTAGCTCTGGTTGCTTGTGGAGCTCGTGATGGAGTGGCAGTGCCTGGGGGCACATACTCGGATCATGCTCATCATCAGAGCCTATAACCAGTTAGGCAGACGGGGCGACAGACTTTAAACGCCTATGTGCGTAAACTCGATCTTGTTTTGGTGACATTAGAGATAGTACCTATAAAGAATCAATGTTAGTACTAGATGGCGCAAACAGGACAAGCAAAAATGACATAAAATAAATATAAGAGCAAAGTTGTAATGACATCTCTGTAGTAATAGTGAAACACGATGGACCAGGTGACGGCTCGTCGTGAGTACGACGGACCGCATGGGGTCCGTCATGTCTTACTTACACTATGTTTATGTGGAGACCCCTGAAGGAAAGTCTCTGATAGTTATGACGGCTAAGCAGGACGGACCGTCATGACAATTACGGTCTGTCGTCGATGTCCTTCATGTGGTACTTAAAAAAAGTAGGAGACCTTAGGAGAGAGGTCTCTGACCATCATGACAGTTGTGCAGGACGGACCGTCGAGGGTATGACGGTCCGTTGTAGATGTCCGTTAGAGGACACTAAGGAAAGTGGGAGACCCTTAGGACAAGGGTTTCTGACAACTATGACGGTTATGTAGGATGGACCGTCGTGGCAATGATGGTCCGTCATAGATGTCCATCAGAGGTCACTTAGAAAAAGTATGGAGACCCTCAGGAGATGGGTCTCTGACCATCATGACGGTTGTGCAGGACGGACCGTCGAGGGTATGACGGTCCGTCATAGATATCCGTCAGAGGACACTTAGAAAAAAATGGAGACCCTTAGGATAAGGGTCTCTGACAACCATGATGGTTGTGCAGGACGGTCCGTCGATGGTATGACGGTCCATCGTAGATGTCCGTCAGAGGACACTTGGAAAAAGTTGGAGACCCTTAGGAATAGGGTCTTTGACAACCAGAACAGTTGTGCAGTACGGACCGTCGGGGGTATGACGGTTCGTTGTAGATGTCCGTTAGGGGACACTTAAAAAAAATGGAGAACCTTAGGACAAGGGTCTTTGAAAACAATGACGGTTGTACAGGACTGACTGTCGAAGGTATGACAGTCCGTCATAGATGTCCGTCAGAGGAAACATAGAAAAAGTTGGAAACCCTGAGGAATAGGGTCTCAGACAACCAGAACGATTGTGCAAGACAGACCGTCATGAGAACGACGGTCCGTTGCATGCGTCCGTTGGTGGACACTTTAGAAAAAAAACAAACAGTGGGGTGTTGGAGTAGTCCCTATGATGGTCCGTCGTGGGTGCGACGGTCCGTCATTGGGGTCTCGTGCTGTCATTCAGTGATAGAAGTGCGGATGCCACATTCATCCTCTGTGACTAAAATGGAATACTTAGTGTTAACCTACATATTTCTAACCCAAATACCTAGAAAACTAGCAATGATAAAGCACCTATTTCTAGAGTTTTAACAAGGCAATTTGAGGATTCTCAACCTAGGTTAGACAAAATTCGATCAACGAATGAAGACCCATCAATAAGAAATAGGCTAATACTAATTCAAAAACAAAAATGCAATGTTAATGGGTAGAAATCAGAGACACATACCTTAGAAGAGGAGAAAGATAAGCAAGTGAGGAACTTGGTTATCAAGAACACAACCACAGCAGCAGACTCCGACCAGAAGAAAGTAGATTTTAGGAATTTGGGGATTTGGGGAAGTGATTAGTTGATAGAGAAGATGAGCTGGGAAGTTGGAAGTTTGATAGGGAGGGAAATGGGAGAAAGAGGGAAGTAAATGGGTGAAATGAAGGGGTGGGGTTTTTAAATGTTAACAATTTTTTTTAAAAAACCCAACCAGGTTGGGTCGGGTACGCTAATTAATGACGCAACGAGTCCCCGACGACGGTCCATCGCAGATGCGACGATCCGTCATTTGTTCCGTCGCATGTGCCCTAGTTTTGAAAATAAATGAAAGACGTACCTGGCACGACGGATTCATGCGATGGTCCGTCGCATGCGTGATGGTCCGTCAATATGTCCGTCCGTGACTGTTGCAGAGTGATTTTCTGCAGAATTTCCTGGTGATGAGCCTGCAAATTTAAAACCCATTAGTACAAAATGCTACCACTACTAGAAAGAAAAACTACAAGTAATGGGTTGCCTCCCAATAAGCGCCTGATTTAACGTCGCAGCTCGACTGAGAACACTTGATTACTCAGCCTTCATCAAGATGGTATGCCTCGATCATTTTGTTCGCCGATTCAGCATTCCCAAAATAGAGTTTTATTCGTTGTCCATTTACCTTTAACCGCACACCCTCCTTGGTTTCTAACTCAACTGCTCCATGAGGGAATATTTGGGTAATCAAGTAAGGGCCAGTCCATTTGGACTTGAGCTTTCCCAGAAACAAACGCAACCTATAATTGTATAAAAGCACCAAATCCCTAACCATAAACTCTCGTTTTTCAATTTTTAGGTCATGGTGCTTCTTCATCTTTTCTATGTAAGATATAGAAGATACCAATTGGAGCTCACCACTCTGCCTCATGGACCTACAAATGGTGAAGGTCACTTCTTCATTGTTCAACGGATATTTCATCTGCCCCTTTTCCATATCAACTAAGGCTCTGCCCGTAGCAAGGAATGGACTCCCAAGAATAATAGGCACTTCAAAATCGACTTAACAATCAAGAATAACAAAATCTGCTGGAAATATGAACGACTCCACTTTTACTAGCACATCGTGGAGTATCCCTATGAGCCTTTTTACTGTTCGATCGGCCATCAGTAGCCGCATCGTAGTGGGCCTTGGATCACCCAAACCCAACTTCTTGTAAATAAAGAGGGGAATGAGATTTATGCTTGTCCCCAGGTCATATAATGCTTTCGGAAAATGTAATGACCAAATCATTCATAAACTTGGCATAACTGGGCATTTGTTCTAAAGCTTCTACCAAAGGGACTTTTATAGAAAGCCACTTCAACATTGTTATAAAACGCCGATATTTACCATCCTTGGTCTTTTTACTAATCTTTGAGGAAAGGCGGGTGGTGGTCTAGGCATGTGAATTACCTTTGTACGCACTTCAGCATCTTTTCTAGTGTTATCTTCTACTTCACCACTAACCTCTACCACTTTATCATTATCTTTTATCACCTTTTCCTAATTAGACGACATAGGTGGGTCAATGGTTTGCTTACCACCCCGAGTAGTGATTGACATACAGTGTCCATCATTTCTCGGATTTTGGATAGTGTTGCTAGGAAGAGTGCCCGATTGCTGTGTGTTCACGATCTCAGATAATTGGGCCATTTGCAACTCATGCTGCTTAATTGATATTGCATGTGTATCGACTTTCTGCCCAATACCGCTTAATCACTCGTTAACTCTTTAATGTGCTCATCACTAGCATCGAACCTCCACATCATTTTGTTCAACATATCCTCAACTCGCGCCATACTATCTCCACCATCCCTATGAGTAACTTCACGATTTTGAGGAGGGACATAGGGCCCATTCCTATCATTTCTGTTACCATAGTTACCCCTGTTGAAGTTGTTGTCGCGGTTATAGTTTCCATCTCGGACATAATGACCCTCACGGTTATAGTTACCATAGATTCGACCTTGGTTTCCTTGACCCTGGCGCCAATTCTTCTTATTTGAGCCTTGGGCACTCGGTCGGAAACCCCCCGTCTGTTCATTTATCGCATAGGAATTCTCCTCATAATTGCATTCATCATTTGGTGGCGGTGGTTTAGACAAGTAGTTAACTACATTTATCTTTTCTGCACCCCCAATGATATGTTTAATACCAACCCAAGATCAGTTCTCATCTGACCCATCTCTTCACGAATCTCATCTGTCGTTGGGTTTGTGAGTGGATTGCACTGCGAAGGTATTTCTCCCAGTATCTGACTTCCTAGTACTCTAAGCTTTATTGTTTCGGGAGATTTTCTCTAACTTTTTTCGTCAATATCAGCGTAAGGACACTCCCCATAAGAACCACCTGCTATAGTATCCAACACCGCTTTATTATTATCATCCTGTCCCCGATAGAAGTATTCCTTCAATGACTCATAATGTATGCGGTGATTGGGGACACTTCTCAAAAACGAAGTGAATCCATCCAGGAACTACTACTGACTCTCCTGGTAGTGCCACACAGTTGTTCACTCTGTCTTTGTGGTTTAGTTTCTTGGAGATCGGGTAGTAACGTGCTAAGAAAACGTCTTTTAGTTGGTTCCAAGTGAAAATTGAGTTATAAGGGAGCTCATTGAACCAAATAGCAGCCTCTCCCATTAGTGAGAGAGGAAATAATCTTAGCCCTATTACATCCAGATCCAAATTAGGCCTCCCTACACAGCTTTTACACACTGCCCTTACCTTAGCTATATGGGCATGTGGGTCCTCAGAAGGTCCCTGAAAACAAACTTCTGGCAGTGAGCATTTGCATCAGACTACTAGTTACCATAAAGGTGTGGCCTTGTTGTAGAGGGGGTAAGACAAGTGGCACATCAGAGTCTTCTATATTATTATAGCCTCTGTAGTATTTTTGAGGACGTGGAGCGGGATTTTGTCCCCTTTGTTGATTTTCACCCGAATCATCGGGTAATAACTTACCATGAACATCAACCGGAGCTTGGATGTTCTTGTTTGGATCATCATCGTTAATACCCAAGTTTTGATTCATGTTGCGTAGTGTACGCTCTAATTCGTGATCGTAGGGAAACAAGGGTTCTCTTCCTCTCCGTGTATTTGGCATACAAGGAAGATAGTTCTGCAAGAATAAAAAACAATAAAAAGAATAAAATTAAGAAAATATTGACTAAACTTTATAATATGTTTAAGTTAATCTAAAAGCTACTTTCCCCGGCACGCCAAAATTTCATACGCTCAAACTTACTTTTCAAATAAGAAGTAAAACTGTCGTATCAAGTAAAGAACCCAACTAATGAGGTTGGGATCGTTCCCACGAGGAAAATAGTTCAGACTTAACTTTAATCTATTATTACTATTATTTAGTCAATGATTTCCTTAGAAAATAAAAGACAATAAAGGGGGGGGGGGGTTTATTTATAAATGAATGAAAATAACTACCTAAATTAAAGTAACCAACTAACAGATTAAAATCTTGGAGTTTAATCAATTAATAAAAGTAACTAGGGTTTAAGTTTTCCCCACAGGTTCCTAACTTGATAATTCTAACTATAACAATTCTTTCCTAGTGTCTTGCATGCAAAGTGATAAGTTATGTATTTCTAAATCCTTAGTCCGGCATCTAGAAAATTTCGCTCCGCACCTTGGTCCGGCTACGTGTGTTGCTATACTAACCCTTACCTTTACCTCATATTAAGCATTGTATTCGATATTTTACTAAGTTATTACCTTGTACCAATCAATACTAGCCTATTAGATAGTATCCACTAGATCTATGTTGATAATTCTTTTCTTATTATCTACCTCCTTGGTCCGGCAAGTAGCATTAAGGCGAGTTCTAACGTTTGCCATCCGTTAACAAGACTTCTAAACTAAAGAATTAGCAATACATGCAAGACACTATTCTAGAATTGTAATTTTAGTTAGATTTTACCTCATTATTCACCCATGTTTCCCACATTCCTAGTTATGGAGTTTAGTTACCCATAGTCATAATCACAATATTCATATATGTAATATAAGAATTCATGTACTTACTTCATTTAGAAAGAATAAAATCCAGAAGTTCACTTGATTTATCAATAAACGCACCAATAATAAATTCCAGAAAAAGTGTATCAATTACTGAAATTAATCGGGAACTAAAGATTCTCCAAAAGTATAACAATCAAAAAGTCTAATAACAAAGAGTCTCACAACAAAGAGTCTAACCCCAAAAACGAGGTTTTTCCAACTATTTATAAAAAAACAAAAAGATAACAAAAGAAGGACTCTAATTGCTTAAAATCTACCAAAACGTGTCTGAGTCGACGGACCTCGTGACGGGCCATCGTGGTCACGATAGGCTGTCATGGCCTTCGTCATCCTATACTTACAAATTCTTCTACTTCTTTCTTCATTACCCTCGACGAACAGGTATGAGGGACCGTTCCAAGCACGACGATCCGTCGAGGGTCTCCGTTTTATAGCACTTAAACTTCTTGGAATTTGAGTACTGAGACTACTCTCTGATCATCACGACGAACCAGCAGGACGAACCATCGTGGCTATGACGGTCCATCATGAACTTCGTAATCCCACACTTAGGTCAGACTTCCCCATCTTCTTTCAGCAGCTTCACTACGATGCCACCTACGGACCGTCACAGGCTCGACGGACCATCACAAGCCTCGTAGGTGGTAACTTTTCTACATTTCTTGCTCAAAAACTTCAGCGTTCATCGTTAGAGAGATTTCCTGCAAATAAAGAGAAACTTAAATACGAATCAATACAAAAAGGCTTTTGGACACACACTAAACTTAAGGAAAAAGCATTCAAAATACCGTGAAACCACGGTATATCAGTTGCTCCCAGCGTAGTCAGTGCCTCCAAGTATGACGAGGAGAGCATACTGACGAACACACCTTCTGGGTCGGCTGCACATTTCGAGGGAGCATCTGAATCGTGGAGGCATCCGGTGCTAAGGAAGATTCTAGCTTTGTGGTGGCTTCCGGATCTGAGGAGACTTCTGGTAGTGCTGACTCTACTCCAGCACCCTAGACTGGAATCCCCGCACCGGTTGCTGACCCGCCTAACCGGTGGTGTGTCGAGGGGAAGTATCAAGTCTACATTGATGCCAATATGCCCAATTAAAAGGGCGTCAGGGCCCGGAGACTGACACCTAAATAGCTGGTTCTCACGGGGCGTCTTCCCACCATGCCGTCCATTCATGAGTTATTCACCAGACATCGGCTGGAGCGGACGACTCAAGATGTAGGATCCATAGCGAGGAGATGGTTCGAGAGTTCTATGCATCCTATGAAGCGACTCTCCGATCTCAGCTGGACAGGTGGGCGGCCCCCGCCAAACATGGATCATTAGAGTATGTCCTAGTCTGCGGCAAACGGGTTGATATCTTCTTGCAGCACATTTGTAGATTCCTCTGTGGCGTGGATGTAGATGCCACCCGGATCCCTCTCACTACCATGTTTGACTGGAAGTTGATCAAAGATGGTCGGTTCCAGCGTGAGCCCGATGTTAGAGAGACCACCAAGCGGTGGATTGCACAGAACCTCTCTGTAGATGGTGAGGCTGCCGATTGGGTGCCGGAGTCCAAAGGGAGTATCAAGAAGGTCAACCTCACCTTAACAACCAAGTTCTTATGGATATTGGTCCGACATTGCCTTTCCCTCACAGTTGCTGATAACATAGTCACCTGGGAGGATGGAGGCATGGTTGCGGGGTTTGAGGTGGACTTCGCATTCCTATTGCAGGCAGTGATACAGGAGAGGGACTTTAAAGGCCACTATTACTTACCCCTTCCCGTGCATGATCTTTGAGTTGTGCAGCTCTGCAGGAGTGCCTGTGTGGCACATAGATGTTATCAAGACCCCACCCAGCACAGTGTAAATTGGCCTTATTCGGGATGAGGCCAATGAGTTGCCTCCCCATAGAGGGCCCCGTCCAGAGGTGCAGCCGCTCGTTGAGAACCTGGAAGCCACGGTAGAGCAATCCGAAGCGGCTAATCTGGATACATATGAGCATATCGACACCACCCTGGTTGAGTCTATCTCGGGTGCTAGTACCACTCTGAGATCCTCCCACTCGACTCCTTATGCTACACTAGTTCTGCTTGCTAGGGAACATAAATTAGAGGCCCAAATTGCCACACTTCTGCATAACATCAAACCTTGGATGCAAAGGTCCAGTGCTGAGGTAGAGGAGCGGATAGAGAGGAAGATGTCCCAGCATACTGAGCTGCAGATCATGGAGTTCCACGAGCACTTTGATGCATTTGAGTTGCGGTTTCTCGCCCGGCCAGCTCCTACAGTGGATTTGACGACTCTTCAAGCTGCTGTAGAGAGTCTGAGAGTAGACTTTGATACCATACTGGAGGCTCGGGTGCCTGAGTCTGAGGCCCCTTCTGTAGAACCTGCTGAGGACACAGTGTTGGCTGCCCTGCTCTCCACTAGTGTTGTGCCACCACCTCTCCCACAAGATCATGCCAAGAGGCACCGAGTTAGAGATGAGGATGAGTCTCGGGCACGGAAGAAAGAGTGTACTGATTTGGAGGCTGCGAGGAGAGCCTCGTTGATTTATGAGGAGGCCGAACAGTTGAGGGTTCTACAAGTGTCTGTTGGGGCATCTAGATCCAGAATTGTTAAGGCTGAGAGGAGCACTACTGATGGTTGTTTTATTGCTGAGGGCACCACTTATGGTCTCCTAATACATAGGTAACGAGTTCCAAGAAATCGAACCCATCAGCATGTTGATCGTCAATGCTTTGCCTCTCAGGTTTTCTTCACCTATAACCCTATTTCATATACTTTTATGCATTAGGGAAAATTGCATGTCTTTTTGTTGGGGTGGGGTAAATGGAAAAGGAGTGCTAGGGTGAAGTCTGAGTAGCCCAACTCACGATAATCTCTTGGGGTTTTATTGCTTGTGTTCTTCTTCCACAAGAGATTGTTATTTTATTATTGAACCGGCATGTTGGTATCTTTGTACATAGTATAGAAATGGAAGCTGAAGTATAATTGCTAAACAAAATGATATCCTGATTTGTAGAAAACGTTGCATGACTAGGCATAGTAACTGATGAATGTGTAGATCTAAGCATGACATAGAGATACCTCACGGCATCACCCTAAATCTAAAGCTCGAACTAGGTGTCTGATAATCTTGTAGAATAATTAGATTTCAAGTGAGTGAGAGGAAAGTTTGAATAGTCCACCATTGATACTGAGCTAGAACTTGCCTGGTTAATCCTGCTAAAAGTAAGTTGTGATAGATAAATAGGAAACAATCATAGGCCCTTGTTGAAGATAGCCAATCTTTAGCCTAGATAACAGAAAATCGAATGAAATTAATCCCTTCTATATCTAAATGATTTGAGCTTAAAATAGACCTTTCTTTTTTACCCCAACTAATCTTTTCTGGGAACAATGTGTTGGCCTGGTCCCTCCTTGGACATGTGCACCTCAGCTTATGCCAAAAGCATAAGTTGAGGGTGGCTAATACAGAAAAAACCTTGTCGTGGCCCTGACCCAACCTTGGGTATTGTGTACCTTAACTCATGGAAAAACCATGAGTTGAGGGTGTCTAGTTGAGCCATGCTCTGGAAAGTGGGGTTGAAAGAATAAAGAAAGAGAAACAAAAAAAGAAAAGTGAGTCAAGAAAATTTGAAAGCAAAGTGAAAATTTAAAAAAAAAAGAAAAAATAAATTCACTTACACAAAAGGAGGAAGAAAGGAGAACAGCAAAGTGAAAGAATACAAGAAAAATAAGAAGTAGGGCGGAATAAAACAATGAAAAGGTAGGACGCTTAGCCGTTATGTCAGGAGAGAAATAAGTAACTAAAATACATCCAAATGTACCCTACCTGACCCTGATCCTAAGTAAAAAGATAAGAAAGTCCTATCGTGATCCCAAGTTAAAAGATAAGAAAGTCCTATCGTGATCCTAAGAGTCTATTATGGTGAAGTTGAAGCAGTGAAAATAAGGGCAAGCCTATGACAATAAGTATAAATAAGGTGTGAAGTTGTTCTGAGAGAGAGTATTGAAAAATAATCCTTATACTCAATCTGAAATGATGGTGTTAAAAAATGAGGATGTTGCTTTGAAATGATGACACTGGTTGCAATACCGAAAAATTTGTACCTTAGTGAGAGGTCAAAGAGGATAGGTATCGGTGTGTGGTGAGTCTGTGTCATGGTCTCATCCGCATGAGCGATCCTAATAGTGATAACATGCATAAATATATTGAAAATAATTGGGATTGATAGCCAGATGATTGTAAAAGCTAAAATAAGGATATTTTTGTACAAAGATTTTGTGGTGAGTCATAATACGTCGCTTGAGGACAAACAATAAATTTAAGTTCATGGTGTTGATGTACCATGGTTTCACGTTACTTTCAATGCTTTTTCCTTAAGTTTAGTGTGTGTCTAAGGCCTTTTTGTATTGGTTTAATGTATTTTTTTCTTCGTTTGCAGGAAATCTGTCCAGGATGAAAAAGTGAATGAATTGTGTTGAAATTGCACAAGTGATGACCTACGGAGCCATCGACGGTCCGTCGACCCCTCGATCGTCCATAGGTGTCCACCTTCGTATGAAGGAAATACTGCTGAAGAAAGATCGGGGAATTCTAACTAAGTGTGGGGCTATAGAAACTCTCGATGGACCGTCACCTCCACAACAGACCGTCCTACACATCCGTCATCATTAACAGAAAGTAAATCCAGTACCCGACTTGAAAAGATTCTAAGTGTGGAGAAACGGAAGCCACTGACGGACCGTCATGCTCTCGATGGACCGTCATCCTTGTCTGTCTATGGTAAAAGTGAGTTTGAGAAGAAAGCAGCTAAAAAAGAAGCTAAGTGTGGAAATACAGGGGCGTCGACGGTATGTCGTGGCCTCGATGATCCGTCGGTCCGATCGCCGACTCAAACACTTTTTTTGGGCAAATTTTCTTTAAATAGATTTCCTTTTTATGTTAGGACTTCTTTATTATAAATACTGGTAAAAACCTCATTTTGAGGTTATACTCTTGGGTATTTTTCAATTTTATTGTTTTAGCTGTTGAACTTGTGATTTTGGGGAAATTTTTTTTATTTTTTCGAAAATCGTTTGTTGCAAGAGTTTTGATTAATTCAACTAATTTTCTGGATTTTCTTCAATCTCATCAAAGTAAGTACGTGAATTCTTATCAAACTAATAGAAATTGTGTGATTATTAACATAGGTAACTAAATTCATAGCTAGGGTTGTTGGAACTATGGGTAATTAACAAGGTAAATACTAGCTAAGATAATAATCCTAGAATAGTGTCTTGCATGTATTGATAATTCTTTCGTTTAGAAGTCTTTTGAACGAGTGCACGCGTTAGAACTCGCCTTGTTGCTACTTGCCGAACCAAGGGGGTGGATAATGATAGAAGAATTATCAACGTAGATTTAGTATACACTATCTAATAGGCTGATGTCGATTGGTGCGAAGTAACAACTAAGTTATACATCGATTATGATTCTTAATATGAGGTAAATGTATGGTTTAGTAAAGCATACACACGTAGATGGACCAAGGTTTGGAGTGAAATTCCCTAGTTGCCGAACCAAGGAATTAGGGATACATAACTTACAACTTCGCATGCAAGATACTAGAAAAGGATTATTATAGCTAGAATTGCCATGTTATGAACCTGTTGGGAACACTTAAGCCCTATTTACTTTCATTACTTGATAAAAATCAAATCTTTGACTTTGTCACTTGTTTACTTAGACATAGCTAATTACATCCGTTACTTAAAACTTCTTGTTGTTACTTGTTATCGGAAAGGACTTGACTAAATAGAGGTAATAGTAGGTTAAAGTTAAGTCCAAATCATTTTCCTCGTGTGATCAACCCCAACCTCATAGTTGGGTTCTTTACTTGATACTACCGCTTATACTTCTTTTCGAGAAGTAAATTTGAGAGTATCAAGAGAATACCCAAGATTTTCTTTATGGTGTGTACAAAGTGTTGAGTGTCATGGGGATTACTTCTAGGGAGAAAGTGGAGTTAGTTTCATACCAATTAAGAGAGGTTTCTTTAGTGTGGTACACTCAATGGAAAGATAATAGGCCGTTGAGTTGGGTCCCATAGAGTGGGGATAATTTAAGGAAGCCTTCTTAGGAAAGTACTTTCCCCGTGAGAGTAGGGGTTTGAAGGTTGGAGAGTTCATTGACCTTACGCAAGGTAATGTGAATGTTGAAGAATCCAAACATAAGAGAAGCACAAGGATTTTAAAGAAGGGTAAATCCAATGAGCAAGACCAACCTATATTTAAGAAGAGATCCCCAAATCAATATGGGACTAGTGCTTCTAAGGGAAATCTTGAGAGAGGTGGTGGTTCTCGAATTGTTAAGCCTACTTTTTATACTGGTCGAATGAAGCATGTTGGGAAGTGTCTAGCCGGTACCGGTGTTTACTATGGTTGTGGTAAGGACGGTTATAAGATGAAGGATTGTCCTACTATTGCGGCTAGAGGAAGGAAAGCCAAGCAAGTTCCTCCTAATGTTCCTGATGGGGATGTCGGTAAGTTATAGCTTTCTCTCTTGATTTGTGATGGGTTCCTTTTAAGTAAGGGATTTTGGTGAGTAGTGGAGTTATGATTTTTTGTCTGTTCTCTGCTATTCGATTCAAGCTTGGGAGATAGAAAATCATAGAAGCATGATGGATGTTGCATTGTGTTTAGGAGTCTTGTTGAAAATGAATTTCATTGATACCTTGCATTTTTCATTTCATGAAGTTATGTTTATATTGTAAAATGAGTTTATATGTTTTTTTATCTCTTATTGACATGCTTACATCATAAATTGCTTAAATGTTGTATTATTGAATGTTTTAGAATAATTCACTGTAAGGTTTGGCAGTTCACTTTACAGATTTGGGAACTTTGACTAAATTGTTCTTTCATGAAAAGTGGTAATAATGTGTTTATAATTGATTTATATGAGCATGATAATGTTTGGAGAAGGAGTTCCTCATATATAGATATGGAGTATGTGAGTCTTATGGCATGATGAGGTGTAGATTAGTTTCTATCTTCTAGTTGTGATTATCGTCTCTTGTTTATGTGGAAATTGATTTTCCTCTAAATTTTGTATTGATTATTGAGTGGTATGGTTAGGTAATGTTAGTCTTGAGTTAATTATTTCTTGAAAGTTCCTAAAGAGAAGCAAATGTCATTCGAGGATGAATGTTGTCCAAGTGGGAGAGAATGTAACACTTCTAAAATGACTTAGTTGAAGCTAGAGCCTCACGCATGTTCATGAGTTTATAAAGTACTAAAATTATTAATAAAGTGTTAGAAGTCAGTTTGGAAGTTTGGAAGTGAAACGTCCAAGACATCCGGAAACTAGTCGAGGTTGAACTAGTGTGTCGTAGTTCTTTGTAGTAAAGTTTTGGGGTATGGTTTGAGGGTGAAATTGATTATCAATGGTTCCTATGCATATCTTTACATGCAAAGGGTCGAAATATCTGAGAACGATGCCCCGGGGACGAGCATAACGGTCCCCAATTGCGGACCTAAAAATGGGCCAATGAAGCTGCCGGCAGCCAAGAATGGCACTGCTTGTGCACAGCCTGCACTGAAAAAGGAAAATTTTGCCCTGCGATGGGGGTCCAATACGAACCATTCTGTCTCAAAAATTTTTAGAACCAAGAATCAGAATTGACCCCGCGATGCGCAATGAACTCCTTGATTTGGTTGCGTCGTTTTTAAGTCAAATTTGAATTAGTTAAAATGTCCATTAAGTGCAGGGGTATTTTGGGTAATTTAGTGATCACCTATTTACGGATATTGATTCATTTTAATCCCCTAAACTCACCAATCAAACCTAAACTCTCAACTCAAAATAAAACCTCTCCATTCCTTCCCTCCAAAAAACTCCATTGATGAAGGTTTGAAAATCCAACGAAGGAGACTAATTTTCAAGATTTTCTCCATCAATTTTGTGGGATTTGATTCACATAAGGTATGGTGTTTCATCCTATGATTCTCTTCCATTCAAGGATTCAATTTCAATGATTTTCAAAGATGATCAAAAACATAAATTCTCCTGTTTTTGTTATCTAGCCATGGTTTGTTGCATAAAACGTTTTGAATCAATGTATTATGATTTAATTGATTTTAATTTGATGATTTTAGACTAAAAACTATATGAACTCATTCAAACCATGCAATCCTAGTTCTGACTATATTATGGATAGTTTGATCATGTCTCGATTATATTGATTTGTTGTGTATTTTTATTTAGGATATTGAATTATAAAAGAAACATTTTAGAATTATATGTAGGCTGTCCTAAATTGATGAATTCATATTGTATTATCTTGTATTCCTTGTATATTGTGATTATTGGATTGAATTGGTGATCATGACTATTATTAAGAGCCTTTGTGTATTGAGTTTGTTCAATTATCTATGGATTAGAGTTGTGAACATGGATTGGTGGTATCTTGACCTAACCTTCTCTATATTATGTAGTATAGGCCTTGATTTATGATGATGTTTGGTATGGTCCACTTATGGTGGTGGTGTTATGTGCTATACTTGTGAACAATGTTGCCTCGTTGGCATTACTTTATGAATTATGATATTATCATGTTATAACTTGAATATGTGAGAATTGTGAAGGTCTTGATGACTTATTTGTTTATTTGAAGTCAAAGTATATGTTCCTCTAAGTAATTATATGTGATCATGATAGGATATGGTGATGCCTTATATGTGTATACTTGATATTAAAGTATGAATCTTCCTATTTGACTACATGAACATTATGATGAGTTATGTTAATGATTCTATAGAAGTTTGTAGGGTGACTTGTAGTATGCTTCGTTGACCTTATGTGCTACATGAATGATATTATACATATAATAAGATGATAATGAAGTGTGTCGTGTTTTGGTAGACCTATGTCCCTTACTTGATACATGAAGGCTATGAATATGATCCTTGACTTAGTAGGCTAAATCACGTTTATCATGTATGTATATGTATGATTGGAATATGATCTTAAATAAGGTTAAGAACTTTATGACATCCTTGAAGTTGAAAGTAGTAATGGTATCCTTCTCGTGTGAATGATGAACTTAGGGTTTGTTGGCTGGAACGACATGAAATCATCGTTAGGAAAGTCATTGACCTATCTTAATAACCATTGTAGGCAGTCCTAGTGGACCCTCCTTGGTAAGGTGTATTATGATTTGGCTATGAACAAGACATGGTACCTCTTCATATGCTCTTTCATTGAATTACTCTATGAGAACAAAGTAGCACCGAGAGAATATTTTTTGGGGAGAAGATCAAGTTTAGAAGAAGACTAGAGTACAAAGAAACTCTTGATATTCCTTAACCATGTGCCTACATGGGTTGTGTCCTAGTTCTACCATTGGCAAGTTGAAAACCTTTATCAGATTATGGTTAACTCCAGATTCTATGCCTATCTAGTATGGTCTATGTGAGTTATTTCATATTAGTGTTGGATAAGTATTATGATGTTTAGGTAGAAGAATCGGACACTATCTAGACATTGCACGAGTAGGCATTGAAGATATTAGTTTATGGGTTCCCTAGGTCTTCTTCAAGACCATTATGTGAATGTCCTTAAGTGTTGAATGTCTCCTAAATGGTTTAATGAACCTAATGACATAAGTTAAATGTATGTTAATGGAAAGATACTTATCTAGAGTAGATTTAAGGATTGCTTAGGTAAGCTTCAAGAGGGTGTATGGGCGTCCTCTTCATCTCTTACTTAGGTGAGTCTTAGAGTAATTCTAGGTAGAGAGTATAATGTATACAATGGGAATAATCTTATCTTAGGTAGTCTAAAGTATAACTTTGGTGTACGTGATGGGATTGTATGGACAGTCGCTTCATAACTCACTCTAGTGAGCCTTAGATTAACCTTTGATAAGAGGGTCTCATGTTTATGTGTTTGAAGTGATATTGATGCTCTATTGTGGAATGTGTCCATATGTTCTTATATTGACTTAATGTGGTCTCTCATACGTGTATTATGAAGTTTTCTCTAAAAAAAAGAGCATGTTTTATTCAAATTTCCTTTTAGCATGGTTTTACTTGCATGTCACCACACGTAGTGCATTCTAATGTACTAATTCCATATATTTTATCGTATCTCTAAAGGTGTAGGTGGAAAATTGAGAGGAGTCTTGAAATGGAAGCTTGGATTAGTATTCATTCATATAAAGTTGGGGTATGTTCTCATTAGATTCGAGGACATTACAATGAATAGTTCTTTCGATTAAAAGTATTGTGATAAACTTAGATATTTCTAAATGTTGAAGTTTGGGTCTTGTCCCAAGTTATTCGTGTGTCTAAGATGGCGACTTTAAGACTTATACTTTCATTATGTTTTTCTATAAAAGAGATATTTTGAAGTATTACCATTTCTTGTGAATGTTTTTAATTCCGCACTACTTTTCATATAAGTATGCAATGAATGATGTCAAATGGCTTGTACAAGACCTCCGAGAGGTCAATTACACCATGTTGTGATCAAAAAATACCATATCTTCTAGGGTGTAATCTTGGGTCATGACCGATTTTATGGTGATAATGTTATAGGCCACTCAAGATCTTGATTGCTAGTACATCGTCTGCCACTGGATAGCCTGCTACTTTGAGAGAATAAACAATTGATATGATTTCATGTAGATAGGTAGCAACTGACTTGTCAGTCTTTTTTAAGTTTTGCAACTGATATCACAAGCTGAAGATGCGAATGTAACTCTTATTAGCATAATTTGTATGAACGAATTCCCATGCTATTTTTAACGATGAGGAAGTTTAAAAAGTGGAAGCAATTGTGGGGTCAACGGATGAGATCATGGCTTGTTGAATTAGTTGGTCTTGACAAAACAATATCTCATATTAAGGATTTGAGATAGTGCTATCAGTTTGTGTGATACTAGTAGGCGGAGCAGATTTGGCACTAGTGAGATGCCCAATGAGCTTGTGTCCACTGAGTAGCATGATTAGTTGTGCCTTCTATGTCACAAAGTTGAGGTTACCTTGAATTCTAATGGGTAATTGGGTAGCGGCATTGAAATGTACCACATGAGTGGTAGTCGGAACTTCAACAACACTTTAACTGGTGGTAGCAGGTACAACCATATTTGGATGCGGAAAGATAGAGGAAAAAATTGTATCACGCTCGTGGGAGTTTTAGAGGGGCTTTGATACAATAAAGAGTTTTAAAATTGAAGCAAACTTGAATGACTTTATTCAATCGTATTATTAACTTTAATGCAAGTAAGGTGTACCTAACTTGACTAATTCTAAGGAACTACTCTAACAACTTAAGATGCTAACTTGACTAAATCTAAAGAAATACTCTAATAAATTAATCTAATATTGTGGAAAATATTGAATCAAATAAATATCTGATAAGTACTGATAACAGACTGCTGCGATCATCCTAACAGTTTAGAATATCTTTTTATCATACCTTCAACATTATCAATAGATAAACCTTGTGTGAATACTCAATTAACGTGTGTTATTTAATATGTACTAAATAATACTTAAAACATTGCAAAAATATACAAAACAAAGTGTAAAGCATGTACTAAAAAAATTAGTATTATATGCATAAATTCATTAGTTCAAAAAACATACCAGATCATTAAAAATAGAATGAAACATAAAGGAAAAAATTAATCCCACTAAATGCAGAGTTCCCCTTAAGAAAATTTTCCCCTCTAATGCGCAAGGTTTAAAAGAATAGATCCTCTCAGGATGGAACGATTCTATTCACCAGTGTATTTATACAAATAAAATTGTGCCAACAAGCCACTCCACAGGAAGCAAGTAAATTAATATTTAATCGTGTAGAAGAAGAAGAAGTTCAAAATTTTCGTTGTTATAATGAGAAGAATTTATTCTATTTGTAAACCACAAAGGATAGCGTGAACAAATATTTATTGTGTCTAATAGGAAAGGTAAAAACTCTTTGGAAAAGTTATAACCCCTTTGAAAGGACATTACCTTTCATAAAAGTCACAACGTTTCATTAAAGTCATCGCAACTGTTCATAAAGTTACAATTTTTCATATACTCACACCTTGATACAAGAGAAGGGGACAAAAGTGTTGGAAATAAATAAATTAAAATATAATCCTAAATTAAAGTGTTTGATTTTTCGCATAGTAAAAGGTTTCTTGCATTAATAAATAGAGTTGATCAGTCCCTAAAAAACCACAGAAAGGACTGCAATCATGTGGTTACACGGAAGTGAAAAAGATTGTTGTAGCACAATCATAAAAGAAGTCAGATGTTTCTAGAAAAACTAATCCATTTATCATTTTTCAATACTTATTTACTCAATCAATAAATATACCTCAATCCCGTGTTAGCGGAGTCAGTAATATGAATTTTCTTCTACTTTGTTTCCCATCTCTTTTCAAGTAGATAGAAAGATATATTGATTTAATCAATATAAAAAGAAGCTGAAAATTACTTACATAAGTATAATTTTTAAAGCTTATTGAGACCTAGAATCTGTGTTGACTGATCCTTTTTGACGAGAAAAAATAGAAAAGGGAAAAACAGCTTGAGTGACTTCATAGAATTTTTTTATTTCGTTTGATAAGGAATGTTGTTCCCGAATTTTTTTTCATGTTACAATTTTTCAAACTCGTCAAAAAGCTATCTTAGAAGAGAAGTAAAGTTTTCAATATCATGCTACCCCAAAAAATTTTAATGCTCTACAATTTTGAAGCCCACATAGATCCAAATCAAGAAAAAAGGAAGGGGAAAACAAGTAGAAAAATAAAATACTAATAGTAAATCACTACCTAAATCATGATTTGTCACTAAAGCAAAATGAGAAGAAAAACTAGTCGGACCATTTAAAGATGTTTAGGTCTCCTTTAGATTTCTTTCTTTGCTTACACACGAAGAGAGGATTCCTAATACATGTAGGAGATATATAGGGGACAATACTAGGCAGTGGAGAATAATGTGACATAAGCGACAAAACTAGATCATATTTTCTAGATCTCCACTTTTAGATTATTTAGTGGAAAATAATTGAAAAGTAAGTCATTTACGTTGAATAAAGCATGCATTATCATACCATGAGAAAAAGCATCCATAAATGTTTTAATTTAGAATTTTTTTTATTCATAATTTTTTTTCTCTTCATGTGACAATGCAGTTTTTACTCAACATAAAGGACTTACCTTCTGATTGTTTTCTACTGAATCATCCAACGGAGGAGTTTAGAAAATTTTATCTAGTTGTCTCACTTTTGTCACATTATTCTCCACCACCTAACTTATCTACCCTGTAAATATCAAACCTATATGAAGTCCTCTCTTCGGATGTAAGCATAAAAAAATTAAGGAGACCTAAACTTCTTTGAAAAGTCTAGTCATTTTTCTTCTCATTTTGCTTTTAATGTCAGATATGGTTATATGTATTTCATTCTTATACAATTCTTTTAATTTCCTTCTTGTTTCACTTTTTTCATTTCCATAAATTGGGTTATGTGAGATTTAAATTATCATGCATTGACATAGTTATTTACGGGGGTGGGGGTGCACAATATGCAAAATTTTATTGTTCTCTTAAACTAGCTTTTGGAAAATTTGGAAAACTGAATCATGAAAAGAAACATTGGGAACTAAATTTCATTAAAAATAAAAATGGAATTTACTATAAAATAAGCCAAGATATTCTTCCTGTTTTGTTGATTTTTCTTTTTGAATAAATAGATCATTCAATTGAAGAATGACTGAATATCACCTTCTTTTTATCTCGATAAAATTAGTAGATATGTCTATCTACCTTCCTGTAAAAAGTTATGAATATATAAGGCTAGGGAGCATAGATTTCTTCCTTTTTTTCCTTTGGTTCCTTGTTTCGGTTGATTATTGTGGATAAAGTGTTAGTTAGACTTGATGAGATGCTTCATCTGATATTCTGGATAAAATTTAGTGGTAGTTTATCAGCTAACTTCCATGCCAACACGAGAAATGTTGATCAAGGATTTAATTTATATGGGTTCAATTTAAAATCTCTTAGAATTGAACTATGTTATTTCTAAAGTTACGTGTTGATGCATATTATTTAATGCAATTTTGCAATAGTCCCCCCCCCCCCCCCC
>NC_028647.1:33294815-33367074 GCF_001406875.1 Solanum pennellii | reverse complement strand
CTCCCCAAATGCAATTGGTTTTGAATTTTTTGTTCAATTCCCACTTGCTTTTGGTGGTCTTTTAACAAATAAGCTTATCTTGTGCCACAGTAAATTAAAATAATTTCGTGCAATGTAGGTGAGAATTTCTATTTTAAAGATTGTTAAATGTTTTAGTTTACGCCACGAAGAGCGCTCAACCATTTAATGAACAAGTGAATGTCTAGTTAGATGACTAACATCCTCTGATGCAAATTACCATGAAGAAGAAGGTGAGAAGATTCAGACAATACTTATTGTACTTCCGGTTAAAAGTTATCTTTTCATATTTTATGATAGATAAATATTTTTTCCAATCATCTATTCAAGGGGTTATATTATATTTGTCAGTAGTGATTGATTAAAAAGCCAAACAATTTTTATAAGAAATCGTATCTTCTGCTTTGCTTGTTATTGGTGAAATTTCTGAAAGCTTTTCCTCATTCATGCAAAATAACAGAGATCAACAATAGTGAGTGTCCATTCAAGTCTAGTCTATTTTTGGAAAAGGAGTCAAAAGGGTATAGGTTTGATTTCTTTTGCCAAAATTTTACTAGAAACAAATGACACTCATTTCTCTTTCTATCTGTTAGTTTGCATGACTGAGTAAAATCTGTCAAAAATTTCACCAAAAACAAGCAAAGAAGAAGCTAGGATTCTAATTTACCCTTAATGATGCAAATATTTGTGTACTTGAATAGTACTATGTAATCCAGGCTTTTTTCTTCTTATTACAAGGTTTATTAAGCAACATAAATTAAATACACACATAATTATTGTCACGCCCCGAGGCTACCTCCTTGATGTAAATATAAGACCTAGGATAACGAGTTACCCCAAGTTAACCTTGAAGTGTTGACATATCAAGCACACCAAGAACAACTAAATAAAGATATACTATGCAGAATCTTTAAACAATAGTTAACTGAAAATAGGGAATACCCAAATTTCATCTTAATATATATATAAAAAACTTTCTAAGAGTATAGGGATATTGAAGAATCAATCAAAAGCTAAAGCTAAATATAATACTATGTTTGAAAAATCCTCATTTTGATTAGAGTTGTTAGGACATGTCCCAGCTAACCCTAGCAAAACTGAAACTGAAATTAAAGTCTGCAAACATATCTATTATCCTCGAAAATTGTGGACTCACAACTATAGCTATTGAATATGGATTGGGAACCAATCTATACGTAATGTGGATGTTGAGTATCTCAACCTACATCATGAAAGGATGTAGAGAAGAGTATGTGTCAATCCAGAAGCCCTACAAAGGCCCGTGTGAAGGACCACTGATCGTGAAGGCCACTGTGGATATTCATTTTTTGGTTGGGTATATGCTTGCTCATGACGACATACCTATCCACGACCCGTTTTAATGATCCTGACCCATGGTGGGCTCCTTGGTGTGATTCCTTAAACCCAGTGGCTCTGTCTCACCTCTACGAACCTTCCAATGAGTTGCGTGGGGATCCACGGCCTATGGAGGGTTTCGTGGTCCACCCCATGGTGGTTCACCTTTTCTCGCTTGTAAGTTTTTCTAAGATGTTATAATATCTCTCCCTTGGTATAATTCATTCTCGAATGAAGCCTAAACTAGATGAGTATTGAGGGAAGGAGCTACAATTCGTACCACTAAGTACTACAAACTTATATGTTATTGAACAAAATTCCAACAACATGAAAATGCGTTGAAAATGAAAGAACAACTAAACGAACATGATACAAAGACTCAATTGACACAAGATTAACTGAGAGTCTCAGAAGAACTATTACCTCAAGCTAAAATGGAATTGAAACGAATGAGATGAGGATAGTTGGCCTTCATGGCTGCTTCTACTTCCCAAGTAGGCTCCCACTATAGATTGACTCCTCCACAAAACCTTCTCTAAAAGGACTTCATTATTTCTCAACCTACGAACCTGATGGTCAAGAATCTAAACTTGAACAACTTCATAAGTGAGACTATCCTTCACAGTGACACTCTCTAATGGTACTATCGATGCCACATCACCCATACACTTGTTCAACAAGGAAATGTGAAAGACTAGATTAACCACATCTTGTTCTGCTGGCAACTCTAACCTCATAAGCCACATTACCAACCCTTTTTAATGATTCTCTGGAAACCTACATATCTAGGAGTAAGCTTCCATTTATTTTCAAATCTCATCACCACGCCATAGGTGATACTTTAAGAAAAACTCAATCATAAGTCTTATAATCTAAGCTCATTGTTCACACATTTGCATATGACTTCTGACGACTTTGGGCTATCTTTAGTCTATCTATGATAAGCTTAACTTTTTCCATCGCCTCACAGATCGAGTCTGGCCTAATCAACTTTGTTTCACCTACTTCAAACCAACCGATTGGAGATATGCATCTACGCTCGAATAATGTCTCATACGGGGACATCTATATAATGGAATGATAGATATTTTTATAGGCAAACTCTATAAGAGGTAGGTAGTCATCCCAAGTTCCCTTGAAATTGAATATGCAAGCTTTAAATATGTCCTCTAGGTATGAACTATATGTTATTCCTTGTCATCCATTTTTGGATGAAATTTTGTACTGAGATTTACCTCATTACAAGACCTTTCAGAAATGATTACAAGAAATCAGAGGTAAACTGAGGACCTCCATCTGAGAGGATAAACAAGGGAACTCCATGCAATTTGACTATCTCATTAATGTCGAGTTTAGCGTAGTCATATGCTCAATCTTTATTTTTGATAGCCAAGAAGTAAATGGACTTAGTAACTCTCTATACTATCACCCACATGGAGTGATGTTGTCTCGAGTATAAGGTAAACCTGTAATGAAGTCTATGTTTATAACTTACCACTTTCATGTATTAATTTTAATCTCTTAATTCATACCTCCTTGTTTCTGATGTTCTACTCTAACCCCAGATAATTAGGACACTTAGCCACAAAGTCTGATATATCCTTTTTATGTTGTTCTACCAAAAAACTTTTGCAGATCACAATACATCTTTGTGGCACCTAGATGGATACAATACCTGGAGTTATGTGCTTCCGTAAGGATTTTCTTCCTCAACTCATCCTATATAGGAACCCATAAGTTACCTTTGTAACAAAGCATATGTTCTCCCCATTCGAAGAAAACCCCAACTTTCTGTTGACGAATTGCACCTTTCAATTGAAGAAATATAGGATCACCGTATTATTTTTCCTCAACCTCTTATAGCAAAGAACATTAAGATCTATTATGAACTATCACACCACTACCGTACATGTATGTATGACCAACTCCTATGCGAGCAAGCCGGTGAACATCTTTTTCTAATTTTTATTTTTGTTCCTCAATGTATGCTACACTATCCTTATGTAATCTACTGAGAGCATAAGGTACTACATTGACCTTACCCATGATGGTAATACACACTCGTGTCATAGTCCTTGAGTAATTTAAGTAATCTCTTCAAACGAACATTCAACTATTTGTGCATGAACACATATTGTAGTCTCTTATGACCTATGGACACATCTATGTTAAAACCGTACAAGTAATGTCTCCGAATATTTCGTGTAAATAATATGCTTATAATATCAAGGTCATAAGCCAGATACTTTTTCTCATAAGCCTTAACCTATCTAGAAGCATAATCTATAAACTTACATCATTGCATAAACACACCACCTAGGACAGCCCTAGATGCATGACATAACCGTCTGAACTATCTGGTAGAATCACGATAGGTGTTGTCGTCAATCTAGTCTTGAGTTTTGAGAAACTTTTCTCACACTCATCTGACTGTTTCCTTCTTCATAGCCAACTTGGTAAATGGAGAGTCTATGGATGGAAATCCTTTAAAAAATCTCCTCTAATAATAAAACAAACCTAAGAAACATGTGATATTTGAATGTAGAGGAGGTCTGGGCCATTTCTTCACTGCCTCTACTTTATGAGAATCGAATCAGATTCCTTTGCTAGACACCACATGAACAAGAAAAGTGACTGACTATAACAAGAATTCACATATATAGAACTTAGTTAATAGCTAAAGATCCATGAGAGTTTTTAGAACAATTTTAAGATGAGTAGTAAACTCCTCCTCACTCTCCGAATAAATGAGGATGTCATCAATAAAGACTACAACGAACAAGTACAAATTATATTAGAACACCATGTTAGTCAATCGTGGGGATAGAGAACTTATTCTTGCTTGTGACTTTGTTCAACTGTCCATAGTCAATGCACATTCTAAGAAAACCATCGTTCTTTTTCATGAACAACACTCGAGCACTCCATTAAGAGATATTGGGTCAAATGAAGTCCTTATCTATAAAGTCTTTAAAGTGACCTTTCAATCCCTTAAGCTCAGCTACAACATTTCTATAAGGACAAATTAAATAGGCTGGGTATCAAGAAAGATAACATTAAGAAGTCAATTTCCTTTCCGGAGGAACTCCGAGAAGATCTTCTGGAAGCACTTCTAAAAATTGATTTACTACGGGTCTGGCACAAAAGTTGAGGTTTCAAAGTTTGAACCCTTAACTTGAATGGGATGATATATATATCCTTTAGAAATCATCTTCTTGGACTTAAGGTTAGACATAAATCAACCTACAGGCACTGAGCTACTACCCTCGCATTCTAAAACTTGGTCCTTTGGAAACTAAAAGTGAAGGATCTTAGTGCTAATATTCTCTGAGGCTGTGAAATGGCAATTTTTTATATCCGTCTAGCTATAATTGGGTCACCAACCATAGTAGAAACTCAGAAGGGTTCTGAGATTGTTTTGGGGATTGACTCTGAAGTTTTCTACTGTATAGAGAGTTACACAGGAAAGAGTAGACCCTTAATTTAAAAATGCATAAAAATCAAAATGAAAGACTCGTAATGTACCAATGTTCACATCAGAAGAATATTAAGGATCCTCGTGATCCTAGAGAGCATACAACTTGTACTTGTTCTGAGCGCCAACTAAACCAGATGAAGCGCCCTGCTATGTTTGGTGACTTGCTGGTGCGGTTGGAGCTGTAGACTGAGCCCTGTTATTGTTTCCTCCTTTCCATTTCTGGTAGAAGGTCAATCCTTCAACCTATGTCTAGACTGAGAACACCCAAAACATATTTCGTTGCCTGTAATACACTCACGCCGAAGGACTGAATGCAATGACCGAGTACTCATTATGAACATAACATACTGAAACTGAATACTAAAGTATATACTCAAGAATTTGTCAAATACACAAGAGTCTATCTGTGTGAGCTACTATTAACCTACTTAAAACTAGGATAGCTAAACGTGGAGTCCAATGTGTATTCCCTATTAAGAGGACCGAATATACCTTTCTAGTGTTACAAAGGCATGACTGGCATGATCGCTATTAGGGTACGTTGAACCCTAGTCCAAATCGGTGTTATGCCTACTCTTAACTGGAAATGTGTATAACATAACATAAGTGAAGTACTTGATTAGCTTAATATTGTGAAATGTTATCTAAGAATGCAACCTTTAGGAACTGACAATGTAACATTCAAAAACTTGGAATTTTTATCTACTTAACATACCTAGAAAGTTTAATTTAGAACTTAGAGAATCTACACAACTACGGTTCCGAGTTTCATGCAAGGAACTAACCAAACATTCCATGAAAAAGCTATTTCAATTTTCTATTGTGAAACAACTAACAGAAAACAATTATGCAAGGTTTTAGAAACCCTAGGTCTAAAAAAGATATAGAGAATCAAGAATCTCATTAAATTTCAGGGACTGGATGAAAGGAACCCACTAGTGAAATCCTACATACCTGGTAATGAAATCTATGGGGAAATCCTTCGCTTTAAGGCTGGAACTAAAGAAAACTTGTTGCGTGTTGTTGAAGGCTTGGTTGACATTTTTCTCCTTTTTGATATAAGTTTGGTGATTTTTGTGAATAAATTGATTATGTTAGGTTCTTATTAGCATACTAGGTCTAAATTTAGCAAAATGACGTAGTTTAAAGTTCAAATCATAGGGAAAAAGAGCAAAACGACCCTTACTTAAAAGTTGGCGAGCCCTTTCATGGAGCTACTGACGGACCGTCCAAGGGACCATGGAACGTCAAGTTTGTTCTAGTTTCTGGACAGTGACTATTGTTTCCAGGAGGCCATCAACGAGACCTATCACGTCTGTGTGAAGGAACTCAAACCGTGAAGGCCACTATGGTTCTTCACTTGGGCTATGTCTGTTAGATCAAGACAACGGACAAATCAATGGCCTATCTTCAAGACCACGACCAGTGGTGGGCTCTGTGGTCTGATGCCTGAGCCCTAGTAGCTCCGTCTCACCTCGACAAGCCTTCCCATGGTTCCTGGGGGATCCACGACCTGTGAAGGGTCATGTTATCCACAACTCATTGGAGGGTGTGAACCACGATGAGGGTGACGGACCGTGTTCCTAATCACCAGTGGCAGAGCAAGAATCTTGACTAAGGGGTATCAAAATATAGAGAAGTAAATTTTGTATAAGTCCAGGAGTGTCAATATGTTATATATATACATAAAAAATATTTTTACTCAAATGATCATAACTTTTGAACCCCTCCTCAGTTCACTTGTTTCAACTGAAAAGTCCAAATCTATTTTTCTATGGTGGTACACTTATTGTATATGTCAAGACTAATTAAGAATCTTTAAGCAATATAGGATTAACAGTAATCAATGATAATTCAAAGTAAATATCATCCTAACTTAAAATCTCTATTTTATATAGATATGTCATCTATTATAAGGGGTTGTTTCTTTGTTCTTTGTCAACTTAACTTTTTTATTTTTGCTGAAATTATTCAAAGGGAACATTAAATTATCATTAAATTGGAACTCATTAGCTTGGAAAGTAAGTTGGGGAAGGGAATTCAATATTTCTTTATGCAATTTGAGTTGCGATATAGCAGTCATGCGCACTAATTTTCTGAATTCATATAAGTGTTTGTTCATGCTGATTAAATAGAGAACTTGTGACTCAATTATGCCGAGGAGATGATTGACAAGGCATTTCCCGCAAAATTATCCAAAAAAAATTCGTTGTAGAGATGATTAAAAAGGAATTCACTGGCGGGAGAGATGATTACATATAGAGAAGAAAAGACATATATCAATACTAGGATGGAAAATACTCAATATAGGAACTAGATAATTGTAATAAGGTCACAAACACAATATAATCTTAGTAAGTCACATAAATTTGAACAACCCAAATCATCAATTTTCAATAGTCACAGATTAAGTAATTGTAGAATATCATATTCAACAAAGTGCATGCACACCAATGTTTAATACATTTTAGTCATTAAGGGGGAGTGTTCAATTATTTTAAAATACAAGATTAACCAATTAAGAAAATTATGTGTGACACAACAATAAATGTACCTCAGTTCCAAATAAGTTTAAGTCGATTATATGATCGTTTCTTCCATCAAAATTCATTTGAGACACGAGAACTTATATTTTCATCCCCTTTTTAGTTTTCCTAAGAATACATATCTCCATATTTAAAAACAATTTTAATTTCTCTTGTTCTTATTATGACAATGGAAACCCGTAGCCTCTACCCTTTGGGTGTGCACAAGGTAAAACCCCAACTCCTATGCAATAGCTGGTAAACCACATAGGTGAGGTATTTAGCACATGGTAAGCCCGGTTTCAAATGCTCGACCCACAAGGCAAATTCTTTGACTTTGAACATGAGACCTCAAACATGGAAGTATGAAGCCCAAACTACTATACCATCTTTACCCTTAATGATGCAAATGTTTTTGTAACCGAAGAATACTATGTAATCCAAGTTATTTTTCTTCTAATTTAAGTGTGTTTTGATCAGTTTGAAAACAAAATACACACATACTTCTAGTATATGTTAATCCAAATAAAAGATCTGAATGCAACATAATATTAACCCTAATCTATGATAATTCAAAAATGAATTTCATCCTCATTGAAATATGCCAACTTCATGTAAATATTCCTCTATTTTGAGGAATGTTTCATTTTTCATTGTCAACCTTATTTTTTATTTTGAAGGCAATTGCTCAAAGGGAATAATAACTCATCACAAAGTTGGAACTTTTTATCATGGGAAGTAAGTGGAATAGGAATCCTATATTTCTTTATGCAACTTTAGTAGATACATGTCAATCATGTATATTAATATTCAGAATTAATCTAAGACGGTTTTCATGATAGTTAAGAAAAGAACCTGCGACTCAATTTTTCTGGGGAAATGATCAAAAAGTCATTCACCATAGATAGATCGAAAATGAATTCGTCGTAGACATTATCAGAAAAGACATTCTCCATATATAGATCAGAAAGAAATTCTCCGTAGAGATGATCGAAAAGGAATTCACCGTAGATTTGATCAAAAAGAAATTCTCAAGCGGAGGAGAATTATATACTTTAAGAAGGAAGGCTCCATAATTACATATTGTAGGGTGATTAATAACCTATTTTCGGTCCATTTTTAGGTAAATATTATTTCTTTTGGAATGAAATTAAATATCACTAAAAAGAAATATTTAGTAATTTTTACGTAAATAAAAATAAATTTATATATTAGTAAGGCCTCATTTCTTTTAATTAAAACTTCTGAATCATAAATATCACGACCCAAATGATCATGATTGGCACCCCACACTAACTCTCCGGTTGAAGAACCATTAAGTAACCAATAAACTATACAACTTAATCAAAACTAAGACATTTAAAGTACAAAAGCAAGTTTAAATGCTAAAGGAAAATAGAGTTCCCATAAACTCCAAGAGTCTAATCAAACAAATGCAGAATAATACATACAACCTGAAATCGAATGCACCGGAATATCTAAAGTTCAACAAGTCTATGAAAATATTTACAGCCTAATTAAACATAAGAAAAATACCAATGTACAAGTCTTAGTTTGAAATGGGGACATAAACGAAAAGAGAACTCATGGCATCCTAGAAGAATTGGCTCACCTTTGAATTTTATGACTATTAATGATATTCTAAATGAGGTATGTCAGTATCCGCTTGAAGATGCCCTATACTCAATAAAGAATGAGCAAATGCAGTATCAATACACAACCCAAGTGTACGTGTAGAATCACGTGGCTATCCCACCAAGTGAAGCATAAATAAGCCATTACAACATAATAATTACATGCATACACTGAAAATATACACTTTAAACATCATTCATGAACAACATACAATTTTACAGTTCTCAAAGTATATAGTTATGTCAAGTCAGTGGTCCTCTCATAGAACCCACACCAAAACTTTTAGTGCATCGGTACGTGGTACCTATTCCAGTTAGTGTGTCGAATCATGACACATGTTCCCATGTTTATGCCGGTACATTACAACCAATCCCAATTAGTATGTCAAACTGCAACTCATGATCCACTAAATAAGTTAGAATCACAACTACAAGCATATTCTCATAATCATACAATCAAGTCATGATTCTTGGAATTCAATTATCTATCTATCTATCCTTATTTACGATTAGTTTGATTAATAATGTAAAATACGCATATATGCACATATTATAATGAAGAAAGAGTAGAAATATATAACACGACATTAAATCACAACTAACACGTACCTCGGAAAAATCTTGAATTTCCTATGAAACTTAATTCTCCACTTTCTGGATTCTTTTTGCTTATTCTTGGTCTACAACAATCAATACAACACGAGAATCAATAAATAATGTCTAATTACATGGAATACAATCAACTCTATCAACCCTTGATAAAACCCATGAACCCAATATTCAAATTAGGGTTTTCCCACCATCCAAATAGTTCGAAAACCCTTCCTCGACAATAATTACTAATGAAACAAAGTTCTATGGATCGAAAATGGATTCGGGCATTGAAAACCTTAATTTAGTATCGATAAGGGTAGAAGAATTTCTATAAAACTCCAAGGTCGTTTCTTAGCTCTCAAGGTCAAAAAGTATAGAATAAAATATTTTTGGGCTTTATTTTCGACTTAATTCGAGCCTCACTAGGGCGACACCCATCTCGCTAGAGTAATCCCACCATGCCTTAAATAATCACACCACAATAACTTGTACAAGTCAATTGATTAGAATTAAAAGTTCCAAACTCCCATTTTAAAACACACCTTCAACCCATGACACTCAGAAACTACACGTTCATGCTAAGATTAATTTTAGGAGTTCTACTCACCCGAATTCAATTTTGTATAGTTGCACGAATTCCTTAATGTATTATATATATACTCATGGGATTTAAATTGTAATTATATCACCCAATTTTTACAAAATTTCCCTTAAACATACTAACTCTAATAGCGTTCAAATCTGGACTAGCTTGTGAAATTCCAAGTTACTATGAAAAAGTTTTCTAGCCCTAAATTTTTCCATATTGGTTTTTCTATAATGACGGGAATAGGCCATTACAATAGATACCAATTTACTCATCACTCATCCCCAAGTGACAAACTTACGAATAACATGCTAAAGAAAGAATGGAGTAGTTCCTTAATCGATGAACAACTTGATACTTGTCTCGCATGTCCTTCTCAGTTCTCCATGTAGCTTCCTCAACTTGATGATGCTGCTATTAAACTTTTACAGAATTAATATCCTATGTCCTCAGCTTTCGGACATCACCATCAAGAATTGCATTGGTTCCTCCTCATATTGAAGGCATTTTCTAACACAACTGAGTCACTTTTTATGATGTAATACCCGTCACCATGATATATCTTTAGCACAGACACAAAAAAGATCAAATGAACTCCCGATTGTTGAGGAGTTAAAGCAAATCTATAAGCCACTAGCCCTACACATCCAAGAACTTCAAAGAGTACAATGTATCACCGACTTAGCTTTACCTTTATTCCAAATATCATTACCCTTTTTAATGGTTATACCTTTAGAAGATTACACTCACTAGTCTGAAATGTGATCTTCTGTCTACTCTAGGCCGATAAAAGCTTAGCTTGGATGATAGCATCTTAACTCAATCAACCCCAAAGTTTTCACATATCCAACCTCGAAGAATCCTATGGGTGATATACATCCTCTCCCATAAAGTTCCTCAAATTCAATCATACATGCCCTCTTCATCTAACACTTGAATAGTCTTTTCCTATTGTCCATCCTCTTGTTAAAGGAAAGTTGTACTAAAAGGAAGTTGTGTGCCCAATTCATCATGTAACATTTTTCAAAACATGGAGGTAAATAGTGTACCATAGTCTGATATGATAGAGAGGGAAACCCCATGCAACCTCACTATCTTCTTCACATAAACCTTAGTCAATTATTCACCGTTATAATATAATCTTACTTAAATGAAATGGGCTGATTTAGTAATTCTGTCAACCAAAGTCTTGGGAAGACCAACCACAAAATTCATGTCTATCCTTTCCCAATTCCATTCCGGAATGAACATTCTTTGAACCAAACCTACAAGTCTTTGATTTTGATACTTGAGATGTTGGAGATTTTGATACTTAGCCACAAACTCCACTATATCTTTCTTCATGTGTGACCACCAATAAATTTGTTTCAAATCTCGGTACATCTTGGTAACACCTCAATAAATGGAATATCATGAACCATGGGATTCTTTCAACAATTTTTGAATCAAGTCCAATCACAGTCTTCTTCCTTAGGTCATTCAGATTTTCATTCTCAAAATTTTTGGCCTTGATTTCCTCAATGAGCATTGGCCAAAACTTAACTCTAGCTAAAACCCCTTCTTTTTTCATAGATGCCCCAATATATTAATATGGACTCCAAAGTCTAGATTTACTTAGCCAAAGTTTACTTAGTTACACTCAAGAAATCCAAACTATCAACACCCACTACTCTTTGACTCGGTCTACGTGCCACCAAATTAGCCTTACCCATATGATATTGGATGGTCTGATAATAATCCTTGAGTAACTCAATCTACCTTCGATGTCTCAAATTCAGATAATTTTGGGTGAACACATGTTGTAGGTTACGATGATGAGTAAACCTCTAGATGCTATTGAGGTAATATAGCAAGATCTTCAGAGCAAACGCTACAGCTGCCAACTCTAAATCATGTCTTCGATAATTCCTCTCATGTACCTTAAATTTCGGCAATGTATAAACTATAATATTCTTATGATACATTAACAAATCACCCAAACTCGAATGTAAAGCGTCAAAATAAATAATAAAATCTTAACCTTTCACCGGTAGACCTAGAATAGCTGTTCTGATCAAGAGAGTTTTGATCTTTTGGAAGATCTCCTCACATTTTTCTGTCCATTTAAATAGTATCTCCTTTTTTGGACAAATTGGTCAAGTCAATGTCAATGAAGCAAAGTTTTTCACAAATCGACGATAGTATCTAGCCAGCCCTAATAAACTCTTAACATCATTAACAATGCTAAGATGAACCCTATCATTAACCACTTCAATCTTTTGGGTATCTATAACTGGCCCTTCTTTTGAAACTACATTCTTCAAAAACGCAACCGAAATCAACCAAAATTCACAGTTAGAAAATTTTGCCTATAACTTATGTTGCCAAAGAATACCTAGAACTAGCAAAAGATGATCGACATTCTCTTTCTTGCTTTTCGAATATACAAAATTGTCAGCAATAAAGACTATAACAAACGAATCAATAAATGTCTTGAACACATCATTAATCAAACTCATAAATGTTGCAAGCGCATAAGTCAACTCAAAAGACATAACTAGAAAGTCATAGTACCATAGTGTGTTCTAAACACCGTCTTGGGAACATCCTAAGGCCTAATTTTTAAATGATTGTAACTAGAACTTAGATCAATCTTGAAGAAAAACAATGCACCTTTCAACTTGTCAGAAAGGTCATTTATTCGAGGTAATGGGTACTTGTTTCGAAAGGTCACCCTATTCAATTGCCAATAATGTATACACATCCTCATTCTATCACCCTTTTTCTTAAAAAAACAATATTGGATCACCCCATAGTGAAGAACTTGGGAGAATGAAACCTTTATGAATGAGTTCTTAGATTTAAGCCTTAAGTAGTCTTAATTTTGTCGGAGCCATGCAATATGGAGGGATATAAATAGGGCAGGTTGTAGGTTTAAAATCAACGCAAAATTCTATATCTCTATCCGGATGAATACTCAACATCTCATATTTGAGCCAAATAATCCAAAACAAAACCAACCCTACAAGTTTCCTAACCCGGATATAGGATATGATATTAGCTTTCGTAGGCTTGTACAACCCTTTCCACTTTGATTTTTTTCCTTCCTCTAATTTCTCATGTCATTGACTTCGTATTACAATTAAGCGCATCATAATAAGGGGACAACCAAGTGATTCCTAAGATAATATTAAAGTCAGTCTTATAAAAAATCACTAAATCAGCCCATGTGAGAAAACTTAGAAAAAATATGACAATCATGATAGACATGGGTGACTATAACAGCCTCTCCAATTGGGGTAGAAACATTTATGGGGCATCAAGTATATCACCAGAAATAGCCAGTTCTAACTCAAATTGCACGAACACATAAGAATAATTAGAACCCAGATCAAATAACACATTACCCATCTGGTCACATACAAGAATAGTACATAAGATCAGTTTGCCAGATTCCTACGCCTTAGTCTTCCCCTAAAAAGAATAACACTGAGCCTTGTCCTCATAATGGGTGACTTCCTTGCCTAGTTGTATTGTACCTCATCCACTGTTACCATTTCCCCTACCTCCGCAACTTTGTTGATTTCCTCCTCACCTACCTAGTTGACACTTTCAACCATTATTACCATTTCCCATGGGTTCCACTACTCTAATCTATATTTGTGCAGTCTATCATGGGAGGGGAGGGATCTTTTTTAATATGCCTAGAATATCCTCATATATAGCAAGTACGATAAAAAGATGGTCTGCTACGTACCTAAGGTGCGACTCCCTTTATATTCTGAATCAAATTCTAAAGTGGAGTTTCAAAGTAAATCCCTGTACAAGTGGGCATAGCAGACAAAATTTGTCGGGCTACAAGAGTGGGCCTTCTCGAACCTCTACAGTGAGAACCTTAAAGGTTTCCTTAATTCTTGGCTTTCTTTGCCATCGCCTTATACTTACTTTTTCGCCTCAAACCCCTCTATTTTTTTCATAAAATTAATTACCTCATTGAAGTTTTTGTCCTGCAGAGGCCATATGTACAGAAAATACTTGCAACTATGAATTTAGTCCCTTAACAAATAAGTGTAACCTCTAGTCCTCAGGAGTCACCAATTATGTAGCATAGCTACATAAAGCATTGAACATGGACTCATAAGAAGCCATACACATACCACTTTTCTCCAAAGCCATGAACCCATCCTTCTAACAGTCTCTCAAAGTCCGAGGCACTTACTTCTCTAAGAACATAGCGTGAACCTGGGTCCCAGTAAGTAGGGGTAAAACAGTAGATCGGCATTTAACATAAGCTCTCAACCACTGCTTAGACTCACCTTGAAGCTGGAAGTTCACAAACTCTGCTGCAAGCTAATGGACAATTCCCTACTTATGAAGCTTCTCATAGCAATCTAGTGTTAACTCATGAGTGTCCTCATTCTTAGAACCATGGAATACAAGTAGTTTCAATTTCAAGAACTTAGTCAACATCTCATGCTCATTACAAGTCATAACACGACCCTACAAAGGATGAAAGAAAGCATACTACCTACAATTCCACCCATCTTGTGAAAAATGATAAAAATAAGGAGATAGGCGGGAGGTTGAGTTTCTTGAACAGTGGGAAGTACTCCACGACCAAACAATCCTTTCAAGAAAATCATAATATATGTTTAACAAACGTAGGGTCCAAGGGAGGAAAAATCGTGTAGTCTTAGTCTACACCTCTTCCTCTTGACCAACATTCTCCTCATTCTCAACCTCTATTTTCTCTTCTACCTCTTCATGATGCACAGGAGGAGCCTCATTTGTGGGATAATTCTCAACTTGTGCTCAATATCTAGTAGGTGCCACCCTTTCTCAGTTTGTACCCTTAGATCTTCTTCTACCCCTGCCTACACCGCGACCTCATCCGACAGATTCCTCATCTAGAGTGTTTAGGGAGCTACATTTCTAAAGCCGTTGAACCTAGTGTTAACCATCTTCGGACAAAATTCTGACGGACCTCACATACCAATTCAAATCGTTTGATACCAATTGAAATCAAGTTAAAACATGAAAAAGACAAGATAAAATAGAGAGATTTTGTGAAGTCCTATAGACTCTTGAGGAAAAGTACAGATGTCTTTGTACCCTTCAGCATAACTCTACTAGACTCATTTTGATGCGTCGAGATCAACGAAGCTAGGGATATGTACCAACTTCTGTTACGACCCAGACCAATGTGATTGGCACCCACACTAATTCTCCAGCAGGAAACAATTAATACTAATTATCTGACCAAATAACTTCACAACATAAATAAAACAAGTTACAGAAGTAGGTTTAAATGGTTGAGGAAAATATAATTCCCATAATCTCCGAAAGTCTGATAAAACAAATGCGGAATAAAACCTAGAACTTGAAAGTCAATGTACCAAATCATCTAAAGTTCAACAAGTCTAAGAAAATAGGTACAACACAATTAAACATATGAAAAGCTATAAAGTATTCTACATCCAAAATAGGGGGACATAAACGAGAAGAGAACACATGGCAGCCCGAAAGAACTGGGTCACCCTTGAATTTGATGATGATCACAAATTTTCTAAACGAGCTTTATCAATAGCTACTTGAAGATGTCATGTACTCAAAAATAGAAAGTACAATATCACTACAAAATTCAAATTTTTGGGGTTTATTTCCGACTTAATTTGCTTCTGGACCGCTAGGGCATCCCCCATTCTTCCACGGCGGCCCAGCCCTGACAAAAATAATCCCGCCACAAAGTCTTGCATGGAACTTGTGTGTCAAATTAAAAGTTCCAAACTCCAATTTCAAAATACACCTTTAACCCATGACACTTAGAAACTAGTTGTTCACGCTAATGTCGGTTTCGGGAGTTCCCCTTGCCTTAATTCAATTCAGTAACATCGCACTAGTTGTTTATTGTCTTAGCTATCTACTCATGTCATCACATTCATAATTAGATCACCCAAATATTACCAGATTTCCCTAGACCATACTGACTCTTATTTTATCCAAATATAGAAATTTCAAGTTATTACGAAAAAAAATTCGGCCAAAATATTTTCCCTTTTGATTTTCTATAATGACGGGAACATGACGTTACATAAACGCACATAATGTGAAATAATGAAGACAGTTTGTTTTCTCACCATTTGGAAGTATAATCTGTCTTTTAAAAAATAACAATATAAAAATCAAATAAAATACTAAATTGATCATATGTTATATCACAAAAAAAATTCATTATTTTTATGGCAATTGGTGGTGGTTATGACTAACAATGAAAATTGTGTCTTTTAATTTGAGATGATGTTGATAGATGATAGTTGTTTTGGCTAGTATCTTATGGTAAAGTTTTTGGAAATGGTAATTAATAGTGGTTATTGGTGGTAGCAACTTATTTTTAGCAATGGAATGATATTGATAGCGAATGACACAACTAAATAATGATGACAGTGAGTGGTATAAAATATTCACTAATGGTGGTAATTATCAATATATATTAGTTGATGCAATAATGGTGGGTGTGATGATGCAAATAATGGATAATGGTGATGCCTATTTATAGGCTAGAATGCCCTTAGTATTGACATAATTAAGCCTTAGCCTAGGTTTAGTAGAGTTTTCCTTAGATGTTGTTCGAGTCTTGACAACACTATAACAACTCTTGCTAACAATGGAATATACAAAATAGAATGTTTTTGTAGAAATCTTTCTAAAATTTTAATTCCAATTTAATTTTATATCAAATAACATGAAATATCCAAAATTGTTCTCCGTGTGCTTTTGAGAGAAATGATTGCCTCAAGTATCTCTCTGTCAAGAATACTTGGAGAAAGAAAACGCTAAGCAATTATTCTTCAGAGAGAGAGAGAGCTTCTTGCAAGAAAAATAATGTTTGTTATAATGCGGGGTTGGTTGTTTATAGCTAAATATTTGCTATAGCAGAAGTGCAACATGAGTGCATCAGTATTGCTATAGTACCACCATCCATAATATTCAGCTCATACCTTCATGATGACATGAATAACTTCATCTTTATTGTGTCATTATCATGTCAACAAGGCTGGAAATTCACTTAGAAATTTTCATCATCCTGATCTTTAGACTCTTATTCATGTGTTTCTTGATATTAGGCGTTGGGAAGTTCAACTTTAATTTGTTATAGGATTTTCTCCATTTGTTGAATGAAGTCTCGTCTACTACTAGAGCTGGCTAGTTATGCAGCTGCAACAAATTTTATTGTAATAATTGAACCTGGGGTGCATCTGTCGGTATCAAATATCCTGAATTATGTATGAACCATTTTTCTACTTCTGGGATACATGATTCTTTTAGATCCAAATTTTTCCACCATTTACAATGGCCTTTGATAGACAACCATGGGAGTACCTTGTCTCCATTTTTTTTGTGAAATGCAAATTTATGTGCAAATATCCTGTGAAATCTATGGGAAAATAGTAACCGCAACAGAATGTAATGTTAATTTGAGAACTTTTGACTAAAATAGTTGTATTCTTCTAAAACTGGTTAGGGAATAATATAAACTTCCTGGCGTTGATAGGCCACAATTGGTGAAAATATTATTGAGGAAATTCATAGGCAAGTTTTATTCCCCTAAAATCCACGAACATTTGCTTACATTATTTTGAAAGGTGAAAGCATTCATCCATACATTTTTGTTGTCAAAGAAGTTTGTAGTTTTGATGTTCAAATGGCTGGGAATATTTTTTATACTTGGCATGGTGCATGTCCCATTCATTGGGTGAGATTATTTTATATATGAAAACCGTAGTGTGGGTAACACACGTCTATATTGGTTTATCCTTATAGGGCTAAAACATGCAAGACCTGGTATTTGCGAGTATGAACTCATAGAATTTTTGTGTATACATTGGAGTTTTTTTTATGAAACTTGTAGGAGTAAATATTTTATTGGCCATCTCCTCGGGTTTGAATCCCGAAATTCGAGTTAGATTTGTATTAGAGGGTAGACACAATAATTTTTGAAGTAGTTTGGGTCATCAAAGGAGGATCCTACGCTTTAAGAAATATGTTTGAGTAAGGGCGAGGACACTGATTTGTTTTGTATTAGGCATACCTTGCTTGTGCTTGTGCTTGTGTTTGTGCTGAATTAAATAACATATAGATCGGGTTCTCAACCTCAAGAGTTGCATTAGTTGTGCTACCAGCAGCCACAAAGCATGAAGAGATATCAAAGTGTGGCTCTGTTTCCCCACTTGACTACATATTTTCTTAAAAAAGAGGTATTGATTAATCAAATATCTCTTGTTGGAACTGGTCAAATCTGTGTGTTCTTTAAAACCCATGAGTTGGCACTAGTTTTTAAAGGCTACCTCTATCCACGAGGTAGAATTTGTTTGGGTCAGCTGTTTTTGTTGTTCTTCTTCTTCAACTAGATATTCCCATTTTTTGGACAAGAAGTTTTAATGGGATTTGCATTTTCAAAGAGTAAAGATTGAGGGATTCCTTTCATGGTGTAATCTATCGTAGTTTGGTATCTTCGCTGGTTTGATCTAGCTGTAGTAGTTGAGGGTTGCTTTTAAGCAAGTGAATTTGTTTGTTGTTGAGGGACAAAAAGTAAAGGGGTTTTGGAAGGCTAACGCTCAGTTGTTTCTTCTATTTCATCTTGTGTGCTTAGTTCCAATAGTTCCATTTTCTTTTTCCTACCCATAAGCACCAACCCTGAAAGAATTCTCATGTAAGAAAGTATGGGATAGAGTTTGATATCCCTTTTATATACTTCATATAAAAATCAAAAATAGATAAAATAGCTTGTCATCTAGCAAATATATATTTAGAAGAATGGTTTACAACATCCTTTTGCAAAATAAACTTTTCAGCTTTACAATCAATGTGTACTAAAATGTTTTGATTCATTAAATCAGATTGAAATTTTAAGATGTATAAAGTATTGCCAAAATTCAATTTTAATAGGAGGATTTGTTTGGTATTATTTTAATGCTTGGATGAAAATGCAATGATATTCTCCTTTTCATTTTTTCTTTGTTTTAGGATCCCACCATAACCTATGTAAGAAGCATTCGTCTCAACTATTCTTAAAGTAGAGGAGTTAAGAAGTGATAAACACGGAAGATCCTTGGCTTTCACTTTTATGTCCTTAACAATATTGGTGTGGGTGTTGGTCCACGGGGGAGGAGATTTCTTTATCCTGTCGTGGAGAGGTTTCAGTAAATTGCTAAGACTTGGAATAAAAGATGCTATACAATTAACACTGAAGGCATCACAACTACAAGGGGATTTACTTGCAAAAATAATTTGTTTCTCTAGAAGGTCGTTGAGTTCCTTTTGGCAGTGGATCATGAGTTCATGATTCATTTGGATAGGACGGGCTTTTGTAGGGATAGTTTTCACATCAAATATCGACTCATAATGAAGCCTACCCAAGTGTTTTTTCCGATTCTGAAAGGTTATGGGATGATCCGTGCAAAGCTCCTTTGGTATTTTGATTTCTAAGGTTTTGATTTTTGACTAGACAGAAGGTTTGTAGTTGTTGTTGTAATCTTATGAAAGAGACTTCTTGTTTCAGAAAATTTATTTGGGCCACCTTGTGTTTTAAGGTAGAGGACTTTCTTCATAAGAGGTTTATAAAAAGGGGGGGAAATATTGATACTTTCAATTTTAACACCTTGGTTAGTTACCTGAAAGGTATAATTTCCCCTATAAAAGGAGTACAAAGTTATCATAGGGTCTGTAATATCTTTTATTAGCACGAATGAAGTAGAATTTGAGAGAATAGACTTTCCTATGGAAGTCGTAATTTCATCATCATATAGTTAGTAACTAATTCCTAGTTTATTATCATTGGCAATTCTAAGGGTTTCTTTTGTTTTTCAAAGAACTTTGTAAGGATGAGTGCTTCTTGGAAGCAACTAAGATCAATGTTTGTGTCAAATAGAGCAACGATGTAGAGGATTAGGTTACTCTCATATGCCATCAACAAATAGAGATTCATGAGACGAAGTAAAGGGAATCACCTTGTTCTTCTCCACTTTCTATAGGAAAGGTGGTAGCACCACAATTAATATATAATATTGAATATCAAAATTGTCAACTAATGAGATATAATTAATTTATTTTTAAAAAAATGAAGAAGTTACTATTTTAGAAGATAAGTTATACTTTTTAAATTCATAAATATTGTTTTGTTTTTTGTTTCAAAACAACGTTTAAAATAGTAGTTTTATACATGAACTTTGAATTTTTTTAAAGAAAAATAAATACACTCCCTCCGCCACATTTTATGTGAGGTAGTTTGACTCAGTACGGAGTTTAAGAAAGGAAGGAAGACTTCCAAAACTTGTGGTCCAAAATGAATGATAAAAATTTGTGCGGTTGTAAATCAATTCATTAAGGGTAAAACAGACAATTTATAGTTAAATTTTTACTTTATACAGAAATGTTACAATCTTTATAGGACTGACTAAAAAAGAAAATTAAGACACATAATTAGGATAGAGGAAGTAAATAACAAAAAATTGATTAACAAAAATTGTATATTTAATAGGAATAATAACAACCTTTCTTCAACCTCCTTATTTATAGCAAAACAAATGTATAGAAAAAATTATTATTATAATAATAAAAAAGAATAATAATAATAATAATAATGTGACGAAAGAGTTTCATTGTATAGAAAAACCTACAAGGAAAAGTTTTGAGTCGAAAATATTTGTTTTGGTAACTTTGAATTTCCCAACCTAATCAACATTTGGACGAATTATGATTCATAAGGGCGTAGGCAAATCTTGTACATAATTTAATTATGATTTTGATTACATCAGTAGTTAGATAAGTCGTGGAGGAATCCATACGACTTTACAGAATTGAATTTAGATGAGTAGAACTCAAGTAATTGATCTTAGCGTGAACGGTATTTTTTAAGCATTGTAGGTTAAAGGTGTGTCATGGAATGGGGGTCTTGGAATTATTAAAAGACCTCACTGGTTTTGAGCAAGTTGCTAGGGTGGGATTTTTGCCGCTAGGGTAGGGCTGTTGTAGTGTGGTGAGGACCACCGTGGAAGGTACGAAGCGACTTAAGGTCGTATATAAACCCCAAAACATCTTTATTCTTCACTTGATGGTTTTTAAAGAAAAGGAAAAAATCCAAGGTTTCGTAGAACATAATCTAATGGGTAACTATCAATAGGGGAGGGTTTTGATCTGAAATTAATGGTGGAAGCAGCCCAATTTTGAATACTTGGGATCATGGGTGTGGTCTAGGGTTCATAGAGTTTTTAGAAATTCGGATAGTTAGCTATTGTTTATTGATTCACATGTTATTATGATTGTTTGTAGACTAAGAACAAGCGGAACTAATCTTGAAAGGGAAGGATCAAGTTTCTTAGAATTTCAAGATTGTTTCGAGATAGGTGATAGTTGTGATTCTATGATTCTTTGATGTATGCTTGTTCTTGCGTCATTATGATACATATATGCATGTGAATGTTGCATTATTGATCACACTTGTTGTGAATGTGATAGACGATTGATGAATGCCATGAATCATGACTTGATGGTATGAACTTCTATTTGTGACTGTGATTGTGGCTTGTTGAATGGATAGGGTGTTGCGTTGTGACACATTAACTTGGATCTGTTGCCACATTCTGACATAATTAGGAGATCGGTTGTCACGTTTTGCGTTAATATGTGATAGGGTACAACTTTTTGGTATGCTAAATGGTTGGGTTTGGGTTCCATGAGAGGACCAATGATTTGATATAGTTCTGTATCTTGAGAAATTTGAAATTGTACGTAAATATTGATGATATTGTATATGTTCAGTATATGCATGTGACTATAGTGTTGTATTTACTTATGTATATTGCACTTAGTGGGATAGCTTTGTGATCCTGTTGGTACTCTTTGATTGTTACTGATACTACACTTGCTCTTTATTTGTCGAGTACAAGTCATTTTCAAGTAGCTATTGACAAATCTCCTCTAGAAGATCAATGATCGTTCCAAATTGAAGCGTCAACCAGTTCTTCTAGGCTTTCATGAGTTCTCTTTCCCTCTATGTCCAAATTTCGGACTTAGACTTCCTAATTACTTAGTAGCTCATTAGTATGGGTTGTATCCCTTCTTATTTATACTTGTTAATTTTTAGATGTTTTGGTACATTCACTTTCAGTTTCTAGGTGTTACTTCTGCACTTATATTAGTTGATAATATTTTTGTTGGAGTTGTGGGAACTCCTTATTTCATTCCTTAAAATTCAATTTACTTCTGTAACTTAAATGCTTAGTTTCTTTATTAGTTGCTTGGTTTGGTTTGTAGTTATGGTTCTCTCATAGGACGGTTTGTGTTGGTGTCAATAACTACAGTCTGCGTAAAGTTCGTATTGAAGCCTAGGTTGGTTGATCTCGATGTACCAAAACGAATCCAGTATAGACTTGTCGAATGGTATGGGGATACCTTTACTCTTCTTCGAGAATCTATAGAACTTTAGGAAATCACTTTGTTTTCTCTTGTCTCCTTTCGTGCTATAACTTGATTCAAATTGGTATCTTTCGATTCAAATTGGTATCTAACCTTCTCCACTCTTTAGTTGGAAGGCTGAGGAATATGCTGCGAGAGGTCACGGACGTGGCGAAGGTAGAGAAAAAGCTACGGGTAGAGTCCGTGGAAGAGTAGCACCTGGTAAAGATGGGGTGCCGGTCAAAAATGTTCCCTAAAATGAGGCCCCACCGGTACAACATGAAGAGATAGAGGAGAACGTTGAGGAGGTTATTGGAAAGGAGGAAGAGGTCATGGCTAAGATTACCGATTTTCCCCCCATAAACTCAGTGTTAGACCAACAAATCATGTCATTCGTGAATGGGTTGGTTGGGCCTGAAGTGCTTTTGTCTGTTCAAGCAACTCAAGCTCCCTCCAATCCCGTTACTACTATCACTACTTCCAAGGTGGGTCGAAACATAGGTACTGATGCTTTCTTTCCATCCTCTTTTAGGATCCGTTATGACTTGTAATGAACATGAAATATTGACTACGTTCTATAAGCTAAAGCCTCCTGTATTTTTTGTTCTTTTAGTGAGGATGCTTATGTGTTTATCTTAGACTACTATAAGAGGCTTTATAAGTTGGGAATTCTCTATCAGAATGTAGTAGAGTTTGTGACTTTTAAGATTCAAGGTGAGTCCAAACAGTGGTGGAGAGCTTATATGGAATGCAAATCTTCATTTTTACTTCATCTTACTTTGTCCAATTTCATGATTTATTCTTGGAGAAATATGTGCCTAGAACTTTGAGAGATCGCAAGAAAGATTAGTTTATGGCTTGGAACAAGGTGGTATATCTTTGGGTGCTTATCATGCAAAATTTCATGTGTTTTCTAGATATGCTACATAGTTGGTGACTACTGATGAAGTGAGATCAAGGACAAACAACTGTAGGATGAAAATTTGAATGAACTTAAGAAAAAAGTCATTGATTTGTAAGGCAGACACGACCACTCTCCATGTTGAAGGTGTGCTTAGTTTTAAGGGGAGGATTGTGATCCTCGGGTTGATTATTTGATTCAAAAGTTGTTGATAGATTCCCATGGTTATCTATATTATATTCCTCTGGGGGTGACCAAGATATACAAAGATTTGAAGCAAATTTATTAATTGTCGGGCATGAAGAAGGATCTATGTATGAAAATTATCAACAAGTAAAGTAAGAACATCAAAGGCCTGCGGTTTTGCTTCAAAGAAAGACGATTTTTGTATAGAAGTGGGAGTGGATAGCAATGGATTTTATGGTTGAACTTCTGAAGACTTTGGGGATATTTGATTCTATTTGGGTAGTGGTTGATAGATTGACTAAGTCAGCCCACTTTGTTACGGTAAGAATAGATTATAATGCTGAATACTTGCCGAATATGTGAAGGAGATAGTGAGGCTGCATGGGGTGCCGCTTTCTATCATCTCAATCATGGTATGAAATTTAATTCCTAGATTAAGAGGAAATTATATGATGAATTAGGCACACAACTTACTTTTAATACGAATTTTCATCCGCAGATGGATGAGCAATTGGAGAGGACTATCCAAGTATTAGAGGACATGTTGAGGGCATATGTGACCGATTTTGGAGGACATTAGGATAAGTTCTTACCTTTTTGTTAGTTATCTAATAATAAAAGTTATCACTCCATCATAAATATGGCACCATTTAAGGCAATCTATGGGAGGGGATGTAGATCACCCATGAGATGGTTCAAGTGAAACCATTGGGGTTATATTTAGTGAAGGATGTTAAATATAAGTTGAGGAGTATTCAAGTTAAGCTTCAAGAATCTTAGAGAAGACAAAGAAGTATGCAGATCATAAGGTAAGAGAAATGGCGTTTCAAATTAGAGAAAATGTTCTTCTTAATTTATCATCCATGAAAGGGGTGATAGGATTTTTCAAGAAGGGCAAACTAAGTTCGTGTTTCATTGGCCCCTTTGAGTTTCTTAAATGTGTAGGATCGTTAGCGTAGAAATTGACTTTACTTCCTAATATATTAGGGGTTCATCCAATATTTAATTTTTTCCATATTTAAGAGATATCATGGTGACAGGGATTATATTATTAAGTGGGACTCAAATGTATTAAACAAAAACCTCCAATATGAGGAGGAGCCGATTGCAATTTGTTATCGTGATGTGTGAAAGTTGAGGACCAAGGATATTAAGTCCGTGAAGGTTCAATGGATGCATCGTCCAATATAGGAAGCTAAGTGGGGAACCGGGAGGGACATGCGAAATAAGTATCCCCGATTGTTTGCTGATTCAGGTACTACATCATCTCTTCTTTAACTTATTATTCCTAAGTTGTCAGTCGAGGAAGAGTGATGGGTAAATTAGTATCTATCAAAATGACTGGGTTCTATCATTATAGTAAAACCTTCGAGCAAAAAGTTTGTGTTAAAAAACATTTCCATTGTAACATGGAATTTTCCAACCTAGTCTACATTTGGATGAATTCGAAGCCATTAAGGTGTAGGGAAATTTAATAACCATTGTGAGATTTAATTATGATTTTGAATCCATATTTAGTTAGATAAGTCGTAAAGAAATTTGTACAACTTTATGGAAATGAATTCGGGTGGGTAGAACTCCCGAACTTGATATTAGTGAATGATATTTTCTAAGCGTTCTAGGCTAAAGGCTACAACAACAACAACAACAAGAAGTTGGTCGATGGTTTGTAGTGCTAATGATTGGTAGAGGTACAGTTGTGATCAATCCAATTCCCATGATCTTATTGCAAGTTTCAGCATCTCACAGAGTGTTTCTAGATTTATCGTGTGATATAACAATTAGTGTACTGCTTAATATATAATTAAGAACAAGTGAAATGGCTAAACATGAACCTGTAGCACTCGTGTCCTACTTGAAACCAGTTGGATTTACCTCCATTTTTCCTAAAATAAACATCCACAAACGAATGAACTTCTGCGCTCCTAAAAACCAATCCTGCAGAACAAGTTAATAGGAATAATTAAAAATATATATATATTAACAATAATAACAACTCATACCCTTAGGAATGCTAGTGGTTATAAAATGGATGTTGAATACAAAATTCCTAAGGCATATTTGCACTAATAATGCTTGCCTACCTGAAAGTTTTGTTTTAATAAAAAATATTTCAAATGAAATTATTTTGGGAATTCCATTCTTTTGGCATATCTATTCTATTACCTCATGGGATCACATCGGAATTACCGAAACCTTTGAGGGAAAGAAGATAAGGATAGATTTTATATCTCAACCTTTTTTAAAATTTATAAATGAAGTTAAAGATATGATTTATTTAAGAACTAAACAAATTGGATTCCTTAAAACTGAAATTTGTAGCCTTACCAGAGAGGAAACCTTACAAAATTCTAAAATTCAAGAAAAAATTGAGTACTTGAAAAACCAATTCTTCTTACAAATATATGGAGATCACCCAAAATATTTTTTGGGAAAGAAAAAAACATGTAGTAAGTCTTCTTTACGAAGAAGAATTTTCGGAGGATAATATTCCCACTAAGGCAAGACCTTGCCAAATGAATTCAGAATATTTAGATTTATGTAAAAATGAGATTAATATTCTCATACAAAAGGGTTTAATAAGACCCTCAAAATCTCCATGGTCTTGTACAACTTTTTATGTTAATAAACTAGCAGAGCAAGAAACAGGAGTACCTAGGCTTGTCATAAATTATAAACCTTTAAATAAAGCTTTAAAATGGATTAGATATCTCATTCCTAATAGAAAAGATTTATTAGATAGGCTTCACGAAGCCATCATATTTTCAAAATTTGATTTAAAATAAGGTTATTGGCAAATCCAAATTTCTGAAAAGGATAAATACAAAAAAACATTTAACGTCCCAATGGGACAATATGAATGGAAAGTTATGCCTTTTGGATTAAAAAACGCTCCCTCAGAATTTCAAAAAATTATGAATCATATTTTTAATCTTTTTAGCAATTTTATCATTGTTTATATAGATGATATTCTAGTATTTTTAAATACATTGGAAATGCATTTTAAACACCTTGATTTGATTCAAAAAAATTATTATTCAAATGGCTTAGTTATATCTAAAAAAAATGTATATTTTTCACACAAATATAAGATTTTTGGGTCATAATATTGAGAAAGGAAAATTATTCCCATTCTAAGAAGTATTGACTTTGCATCAAAATTTCCGAATATTATTACTGATAAAACCGAACTCCAACAATTTTTAGGTAGCCTAAATTATATTTCTCCTTTTATAAAGGATTTAGCCAAAGATACGACAATATTATATGATAGACTCAGAAAGAATCCTAAAGCTTGGACTGACAATCACACTAAAACAGTTCCGTATATCAAATCAAAGGTTAATAACCTACCATGTCTCACTTTGGCAGATTTAAATTGGGAAAAAATAGTGGAGACAGATGCCTTTGATATCAGCTACGGGGGAATTTTAAAGCAAATTTATCCTGTTGAAAAGAAAGAATATCTTATACAATTCTATTCGAGAAAATGGAATAATAGTCAGAAAAATTATGCTACTGTAGTTAAAGAAATTTTAGCTATACTAAAAAAAGTTATAAAATTCCAAGGAGATTTCTGCCAAACAGCTAAATTAATCTTTACCAAAGCTGTCAAACACGATGTTTCTAAACAAATGTTTGCAAGATGGAAAACCCTATTATCCCCATTCAATTTTGAAATAGATTATAAAAAAGGAGCAGATAATAGTCTCCCTGATTTTCTTACTAGGGAATATTTGACTTAATGACTCTTTGTATATACAGGATAATGTCGTCATCCTGGAGTTCTTCCTCTAATAGAGGAAGAGGAAGAGGAAGAGGAAGAGCAGTACATACGAGCAACGATAATATTTTGGCTCAATTAGGAAATCAAAGACTAATAGCCGCAAATATTACAGAGACATTCACTGGAATATCAGGAATAAATACCAATCACCTAATGCATAAAGAATTCATGAATTTTATACAATCCAAACAATCTCAACGAAAGACTCGGCCATCATATTCGGTGATAGTCAATGAGGAAACCACAGAAAATGTGTAAATTTATGATAAAATTGAGATAAATGAGATAATATTCCTTTTAGAACCAAGGGATCTACAGTGAAGAGATGATCCTTGGCAAATAATGACAAGCTATTTTGATACAGCATCATATGTTGTACCCACTTATAAATACAGGATGCATTATGAGATTATACTCCATCAATGGGGTATGTGGAATTCCAGCACTTATACCCAACAAACACTAAGAAAGTTTGTAACTATTCAAAAATTATAATAAAAAAGATTGTTACCATGGAAGAATGGGGAACAAGGACTATGCGGGAACGAGAATACACCCACCCTGAACAAAAGACTACTATTAAATTTAACTATTAGGATTATATTAAAAGCTTTAATAAAGTTATACTATACGAAAATGCTAATAGAAAGCATTCATGGTTTATAAAAATATGTTCTAATAATTCTAAACAACATATACCAACTTGGTTTTGTAAGTGGTGGACTTTATGTGGTCCTACATTAAATATTCTCCCTGAAGATTACAAAAAATTATACGCTGAATGGGTCGATGTCTCACCCAAAATTATACAATTAAAGCAAGAAGATATATATTTCAAAGGAATATCATTAATGTACTTCTTTTAGATTATTATTATTATTATTATTACTATTATTATTATTATTATTTTTTATTATTATTATTATTATTGTTATTGTTATTATTAAATTATTATTATAATGATAATAATATGAAAAAGATAATATTAAAATTATTATTATTATTATTATTATTATTATTATTATTATTATTATTATGATATTAATATGAAAAATATAATATTAAAATTTTTATGTAACGACCGAGGAGCACACCCTAGTCGTAACCGACGTTTTTATCCTTGAATAGGACTTAGACAAGCCTTTTGCATTCATCATAGTATCATAAAATAAAAATTCAGAAAATTTATTACTTTTACTTTGGTAGTTCAAATTCGCTTCATATATGAAAATAGAATCTACATTTTTCACACCATACCATCTAAAAATACAAGTATAGAAATTTCTTCCAACATAGGGAAAGAGCTAAAAGGTAGAACGTTAGGGTCTTGTCCTCGAACTTGAGGATTCATAAACTTGGAGAAGCAAGTTCCAAGTATCGCCTGCTAGCCTTGCGAAAGTGGGTGTGCGGGAGAACAGAACTGAACATCAAGGCTGCAAGACAGAAAAAAGGTTCTCACGTGCAGGAAAGCCTTTTCACATGCTTAACAAATGCAAGTAGACTTTTCTCTGAGCCCCCAGGGGTATCAAAGCTAGCTCTTCGTATCATTGGCATTGGGCAGGTGAACCTGGATACACAACAACTCTGACTCTAGTAGAGGATCTAGTTCCACAACAATCACTTATCTTATATAAGATAATATATAAACTAAGTGTACCTACAATCGCTTTCTTGATTGATCTCTTTCTTTAGCTACTTACTCTATGGGTAAGACTTTCATGAATGACATGCTCGTGTGCCTTGTTGACCTGGATGACCAGCCCACTTTGTATCATGACATCCCTTTTAGAAGAGTGCTTGATAGAGACCTTAACACTATTCCTCAGCGGCCTGAATCTACATTGTTTGGTAAAAGGAAAGAAGTACATTACACGTACGAAGTATGACTTCAATGCATAAAAATCATCAATGCATGCATAAAAGGACATTTTAGTCAAAACATGTTTTTACCAAGTAAATCCTACATGCATATAAACTAAGCATCATAAGTCAACCCAAACATGATATAATCCCAACTTGTAGACCACCCAATAAACACTTGTGCAATGCAAAGAATAAAATCTCATAACCCAATCCAAAGCCAAGTATCATATTAAGCAACCTACTTCATACATACGTTCAAAGTCTCACATTTCATCATGACTTGCTACATCCACAAAGATCATACATATCTTAACATACATGAGTAATAGTCAACATCATCACATAAGAACACTACCAGAACCATCTCTTAGGATCCCACAAGTGCAATGTGTAAGATAAGTTCCACACCCTCCCTCACACTATATAGAAACCCCTAAAGAAAACCCTAGTGAGAGTCCCTACTTTTTCTTTATTCATATACTTTTACATTAGGGGTAAAAGGTTGAAATAACCTACATTAGACCGTGTGAGCTATATGGAATCCAATGTTCTACTCCCACACCGAAAAGAGAGGGTTAACAGTTGCCTAAGGTGTAACATTTCATACATAGCTATCTAGGTGGATCCACTAATCTAGAGTCCTATGTGGGCACATAGTTAAGGGTCATGGAGATTTTTACTAGAAACCCTAACTTGCTAAACATGGGGATTTCTATCCCATGACACGACATATATCTTGGGAAATCCGGACTTGTTAAACGTGAGGAAACATATGTGGGAATCCATACTTACTAAACGTGAGACCCTCATCTCATTTACATTCCTTTTTCAGTGCTAAGCATTGATTAACCTTAGTAAACATCTTTAGTTATCACATAAGTTCACATTAGCCTTTACTAGACTCTGATGTAAGCATCTTATCATAATAGCTCAGAGGTCATAATAAGTGAGAACAATCCTTTCCCTTTAGAAACACTAGCAAGTGAGTAAACCTTTCCCTTTAACAGTTCATTATAATCATGAGAACTACCTTTCAATCATATAATCATCATACCATAAAATATGTTCATACGTCATAGCTAATTCAAGTGTATAGGGTTAAGGATGAGGGAACCTTGTTATTAACACCATAACAACACATTAGCTACAACATCATTACTATCTAACTAATTCATGTTTCATTAATGAGTTCAATGAAGAACCAACATTCATACCTTCTTGCCCTTCATGGGACTTCATACTTTAATCACCCAAGAATGCATAACCAATACATAAAATAAGGTAATTCATGAATCAATAACATAACTAACATAAATATAGACAATTGACACATTCATCATCTTCCACAATTCACCATATCAATTCAAGGTTTTATAAAATTGGGGAAGAACATAAGTCCAAGGGAATCTCTAGTGAGATACAACAATTAACAATCATTATATACTTAAAAAAACATTAAATAATTATAATTCATCACAATTGATTCGTAATTTAATTTTACAAAGAAGACCCATGAATAGAGAAAAACCTTAGATTTGGGGAGGTTTGGAACCATCTTTGAAGGAAACTCTTGGGGAAGGGAATACCAACAGTGAAAGAAATCATACCTAAATTAAAACTTAAGCCATGAATTTGAGTAGAAAACTTAGAGAATTGGTTTTCTTCTTGAAGATTCAATGCTCTTGACTGGAGGTTGGGTTGAGAGAGAATTTACAAAGAACTGAGAGTATTTGGGTTTGGAGTTGGGGAATTATTTTAGATAGGTAAAAGTAGGGTAAAACTGACTTAAAATCAATATATAACCCTTCCCTAAATTTAAAAATTACCCCTCACTTAGTTGGACCTTTTTGTAAGGTCAAACTCAACTTTCATTTTTGGAATTTTCATCGCGGAACAAGTCTGCATCGCGGAGCTGTTCTCACAAGTTTTATGGAATTAAATTTTGGGACAGTAGAGTCCGTGAAACATTCTTGACACAGACAAACACATTGGCCATTGTTGGAGCTCGTCCGTGATGCGAAATCTGCACCCCGGATGTGACCGGCGTTGTTAACCTCTCAGAGGTCACAGACAAGCCTCTTCATAGCTTTAATCACAATCATAGAGTTAAATTTGAGTAAAAATAAAAAACTTTTAATATACTAATGAAGTATACTTAGACTTCATATTTAAGATTTATAAAAACATATGATATTCTAAAACTGTCTCACATATATAGAAACCATCTAAGAATTGCAAATCTGAACTTAGCCAATAATAGTTAATATGTCATATAGGTCTTATTACAAAAGAATCCAAAGAACATAATGGAAATAGCGTATTCGTACAACTACTAAAAATCTACTTAAGATAGAATATGAAAGATAGCATCCCCAAACATGAGGACCTACCAAGAATTGGAGAAAGAGTTCCAAGCTTCTTCAAATCGACCTCCTTAAGCTTCAATGGCCGGAACCTACAGTTGTAGTAATGTAAAGTAATGGGGTTAGTAGGCCACATGGACTAAGTATGGGTATATACACATAACACATAAGGACGTGCATGCAAAAGAATTATTTAGCATATCTTTAAAAACATGCTAAGCCATATGAAAATCTTCAATATACATACCAGATAACATATACCAATTAATGATTTCATTGACATCAAACATGAACATAATTAAAGACATATTATCATAGTCTTGTTAACTTTTCATATTCAGTCATTCACATAACTCAACATACAAAACACTTACCAATGATCCCATCCCCAACCTAAAAGTGCAATGGTCATGTGAAGCCCCATAACCCCACACAACAAAGTAGATAGGATAGGAGACCATAAGTAAAGCTTCACATCATATAACTTGTAACATAATTAGTCATCACTTCATATATCAATATAACCAAATAACATATTCATCATAGTGATCAACATTCATATAAGAGTAACATCATATATCATAAACATATACCTTTCATGTCATCATTTACTTAAGAACAATCTCCTAGGACTTCCCTTGTAGTCAAGTTGTGCAATGTCTAGATAGAGTCTCATACCACTACCCATACTAAGCAAACTCCTCAAGTCACCCTAGTCAACGTTCATTTACTTGTCTTTCGTTTTACATGAGGGAATATACGCCTTAACCGACATAGACTATGTGACCTAAACATGGAATCCGATTTCTTCCCACAATGAAAAGAGGTGGTCTACCGGCCAAAGTAGAACCTACATGACATAGCTTTCTAGGTGGATCCACTAGCTAGTATCCTATGGTGGAAACATAGTTCAAGAACTAGGAGATGTATTAGAGAATCATAGTTCCACATTACATGGCAGCCTCAATCAAATGAGGATCATTGTGAACCTACCTTTCCCTAGGGAAGGAACACTTCCCATATCTAGTTCATCGGTGCTTAGCTTAAGTCCCTTTTCTTGAAATAACCTTTAATTGGTTTTTCATAATAAACTTATCATAGGTCATAGGAGATTAACTCCTTGTAAAACATGATCATGAGCTCTTTTAGATTATTTGAGAATTCTCCTTTCATCGTAACCTTTCTTTTATGAGATTAACATAACATAATCACCTTGCGTAAAGCATATAAAGGATATCATACACTTGTATATTCGTGTTCTTATCATGATCTCACAATTTACATATTCATATCCAGCATATTAACATAGGAATATGATACATACTTTTCATAGCGTAGCATCACAACTTATAGGATAACATAAACATCTTAGAGTAATCACAATTTTAGAAGACTTGCCTCTTGTTTCAAAGAACCTTATTCATCATGCGATATTCATAATAACACTTAGTGAAATACTCAATGACATAATCAACAATAACTCATAAATCATGTACAATATCAATACATAGAATAGGAGAAGGTAAATGGTCATTAAAGGGTTAATTCAAGTCTTAATCTTAATCCTAACATTCACACGTTCTCAAATACCATAAACAACCCATTTGAAACCATCACTTAGAGAAATATCATGTATCACACATCATAAAAATATTATCAATCAAATACTCAACAATTCGTGTGAAATTAGCTATGGAAAATGTTTACTTTTCATTGAAAAACATAAATCTAGGGTTAGGAAGAAAATCCGTTTTATAGAGTAAAAACCCTACTATTTTGAAGTTCTTGAAAACTTATCTTGAACGGACATCTTGAGTAAAGGAATCCCATGAGTGAAAACCCATATCTTATAGATTAAGAATCCACGAAAATATTATTGGAAACTTCGAAACCTTCGTCTTCTTCCTTAAGCTTTTCTTGTTCTTCAATGGACTTAAGAAAACGAGAGCGTTTCTTGAGACAGAATGAAATTTCGTTTGATTCTGATTTCGGATGTGTAAAAGTGGTCTTAAACTGACATAATATCAATATATAGACGTCCCAAGTATTACCCTAACGACCCTCCTTATAAATTACCTAAAACGCCCCTCATAGATTCACTACAACTAGGAGAACGTTTGACTTAGCGTCTCGGGTTTTGACTAGGATTTAAATTAATATATTAAGTTGCTAATTTAATTAAGTGACCTAGGGTAAATAATAAAGTACCCCTAAGTCGTTAGGACCATAACCAACCCCTTTGGACCATCCAAGGTTAGGTACTAGGATGTTTCTTTAGTTAGTTACTCGGCTAGTGTCACCCGGTTAGGTCTTAGGTTGTCCGCTTCATTTGTTAGTTTATTTTTGTTTGTCCTAGGTTAGTTAGCTAGTTTGGTAAGTTAGTTAGATCCTAGTACTGGTTAAAAAGCTAAGCCCCATATGTATTGGACCGTCGTGCGCCTCCCCTCTAACCATCCTAACCGAATCAGTTGGGCTTGTCTTCTTGTCTCTCGGTCGGCAGCACATGTGTTGCTGCGCCCTTCTTGTTGTCCCAAAGATCACCACTATGTCCTTGGGCACTGCTTAATATACATGATAATTTTAAATGGTTATGTGCTATGGTACTTAGGCTTGACACTTGGATGCCTCGTTCCTAATGTGCACAACTAAGAAATTAATATTTTAGTTTAGGGTGTTCATTACAGGTATAATTCCTAAACATGCTTGGATTGGGGCATTTGAAAACCGTGACGATTGTGCAGGACGGACCGTTGTGGGTACGATGGTCTGTTGTAGATGTCCGTCAGAGGACACTTAGAAAAAGTTGGAGATCCTTAGGAATAGGGTCTCTGACAACCATAACGGTTGTGCAGGACGGACCGTCGAGGGTATGACGGTCCGTCGTAGATGTCCGTTAGTGGACACTTAGAAAAAATGGAGACACTTAGGACAAGGTTCTATGACAACCATGACGGTTGTGCAGGACGGATCGTCGTGGGTATGACGGTCCGTCGTAGATGTCCGTCAGAGGACACTTAGAAAAAGTTGGAGATCCTTAGGAATAGGGTCTCTGACAGCCATAACGGTTGTGCAGGACGGACCGTCATGGGAACAATGGTCCGTCGCATATGTCCGTTGGTGGAAACTTAGAGAAAACGAATAGTGGAGTGTTGGGACATACTCTATGACGGTCCGTCGTGGGTACGACAGTCCATCTTTGGGGTCTCGTTCTGTCATTCAGTGATAATACTGAGGATGCCACAATCATCCCCTGTTACTGAAAAGGAATACTTGATATTAACCTACATGTATCTAACCCAAATACCTAGCAAATTAGTAATGCTAAAACACCAATTTCTCGAGTTTTAACAAGGCAATTCGAAGGACTATCAACCTAGGTCAGACAAAATTGGATCAAAGAGCAAAGACCCACCATTAATAAAATCGGCCAATAGTAATTGAAAAAAAAAATGCAGTGTAAATGGGTAGAGATTAGAGACACATACCTGAGAAGAGGAGAAAAACAAGCAAGTGAGTCACTCAGCTATCAAGAGCAGAAACACAGCAGCAGACTCCAACCAGTAGAAAGGAGATTTTGGGATTTGGGGATCCGGGGAACTGATGTGGATCAATTGATAGAGAAGAGGATGAGAAAGGCAGGAAGTTGGAAACGGAGGAAATGGGAGAAAGAGGGAAAGAAATGGTTTAAATGAAGGGGTGGGGAGTTTAAAAGGTTGAAAACTTTCAAAATTCCCTAGTTGGGTCGGGTCGGGTTGCAGGTTAATGACGCAACGAGTCCCCGATGATGGTCCGTCCCAGATGCGATGGTCCGTCATAGGTTACGTCGCGGATGCCCTAATTTTGAAAATAAATGAAACGTACATGGCACGACGGGTTCATGCGACGGTCCGTCGCAAGCGTGACGGTCCGTCGATGTATTCGTCAGTGAATGTTGCGGAGTGATTTTCTGCAGAATTTCCTTGTGATGTGCTACCTGCAAATTTAAAACCCATTAGTAGAAAATGCTACCATTACTAGAAAGAAAACTATATTTGGGTTAGAGGATACGTATTGGATTGCCTCCCAACCAGCGCCTGATTTAACGTCGCGGCACGACTGAAGATACTTGATTACTCAGACTTCATCAAGATGGTATGCCTCTATCACTTCATTTGCCAATTCAGCATGCCCGAAATAGATTTTTATTTGTTGTCCATTCACCTTAAACCGCACACTCTCCTTGGTTTCCAACTCAACTGCTCCATGAGGGAATAGTTCGGTAATCACGTAAGTGCCAGTCCATTTGGACTTGAGCTTGCCCGGAAACAAGCGCAACCTAGAATTGTATAAAAGCACCAAATACCCAACCATTAACTCTCCTTTTTCAATTTTTAGGTCATGGTACTTCTTCATCTTTTCTTTGTAGAGGGCTGAGCTTTCAATAAGCTTTCAGGCGAAATTCATCGAGTTCATTCAACTTAATTAACCGTTGTTCTGCAGCTTCGTTCCAATCCATTTTCAACTTCTTCATATCCCACATGGATTTATGCTCTAATTCAACTGGAAGATGACAAGATTTCCCATATACAAGTTGGTATGGGGACATACCTATGGGAGTCTTATACGCTGTCCGATAGGCCCAAAGAGCATCATCAAGCCTCCTTGACCAATCCGTTCTACTAGCGTTCACTGTTTTTGACAATATCTGTTTGATCTCCCTATTTGACACTTCAACTTGCCCACTAGTTTGAGGATGGTAAGGAGTGGCCACATTATGGCGAACCCCATATTTCTCCAATAATCCCTTGAACAATTTGTTGCAAAGTTGGGATCCCCATCACTAATAATTGTCCTTGGGGTCCCAAATCAAGAAAATATATTCTTTTTCAAGAACGCAGTTACACTCTTCCCTTCATTGTTTGCGAGGACGATAGCTTCCACCCATTTCGATACATAATCAACCGCTACTAAAATATATTTCATTCCATGAGAACTCACAAAAGGACCCATAAAGTCAATACCCCAAACATCAAATAACTCAATCACAAGAATGGGTTTTAGAGGGAGCTCTTGCTTTCTTGAAATGCCGCCATCTCTTTGGCATCTATCACATGCTTTGGCAAACACATGAGCATCTTGATGAATAGTTTACCAATAGTAACCACATTGTAATATCTTATGAGTGGTTCGGATACCACTATGATGTCCACCAACGGGGGAGGAATGGTATGCCTCTAAAACACTCAACATCTCAACTTCTGGCACACAACACCGAATAAGCCCATCACCACAGCTCCTATATAAGTATGTTTCATCCCAAAAGAACTTCTTCACATCGTACATGAACTTTTTTCTTTGATGAAAGGACAAGTACGATGGAACAATATCGCTACCCAAATAGTTTGCAAAATCTGCGAACAATTGATTCAAGTCTTGTGAGGCAGCCAATACATGCTCATCGGGGAAAGTATCATCAATATCAGTATTATCCCCTAACTCTCTCATAGCTTCATCTTCTAGACGGGACAAGTGATCGGCAACTTGATTTTTGGTCCCTTTTCTATCCCTCGCCTCAAAGTCAAATTCTTGTAGCAGTAATACCCAACAAATCAACATCGGTTTCACATCCTTCTTTGCCATCAAATATCTCAATGTTGAATGGTTAGTATGCACTATAACTCTAGTACCTAGCAAATAGGAGCGAAATTTTTCAAAAGCAAAGACTACTTCAATGAGTTCTTGCTCAGTCACTGTGTAGTTCTTCTGGGCTTCATTTAGGGCTTTACTACAATAGTAAATGGGGTGAAGGATCTTGTTCCTTCTTTGTTCCAATACCACACCAAGAGCAACCCCACTAGCATCTCACATTACCTCAAATGGAATGTTCCAATCTGGAGAAATAATGATAGGTGCAGACACCAATTTTTCTTTTAGCTCGCCGAATGCTTTAAGAAAGGATTCATCAAAACAAAATTACAATCTTTCTCCAACATTTGCACAACGGATGCACAATTTTTGAAAAATCTTTGATGAATCTTCGGTAAAAACCTGCATGCCCAAGAAAGCTTCTCACACCTTTTACGGAGATAGGTGGGGGAAGTCTCTCTATTACCTCGACTTTAGCTCGATCAACCTCTATGCCCTTTTCTGAAATGCGATGACCCAAAACAATACCTTCTTACACCATGAAGTGGCATTTTTCCCAATTTAGTACTAAATTGCAGTCTTCACATCTCTTAAGGACCTCAGTTAAATGGCTCAAACACCACTCGAATGATTCACCAACCACAGAAAAATCATCCATAAAAACTTCAATAGTATCCTCCACCATGTCGGAGAATATCAAAATCATAGATCTCTGAAATGTGGCGGGTGCATTGAACAACCCAAACGGCATTCTCTTGAACGCAAAGTTCCCATATGGACAAGTAAAGGTGGTTTTCTCTTGATCTTCTGGTGCAATAGAAATCTGATTATACCCCGATTAACCATCAAGAAAACAGTAGCATCCTTTTACGGCAATTCTATCCAACATCTGATCCGTGAAGGGCATAGGAAAATGGTCTTTTTTGGTCCATGCGTTTAATTTACGGTAATCCATACACACCCTCCATCCAGTAACTGGTCTCATTGGAACAAGTTCATTTTTCTCATTGGGGACCACAGTCCCCCTTTCTTAGGTACAAACTGAACAGGGCATACCCAACTACTATCAGCGATCGGATATATTACTCCGGCATCCAACCATTTAATGATTTCCTTTTTCACAACCTCTTGCATAGGTGGATTTAACCGTCTCTGGTGCTCAATACTTGGCTTATGATCGGGCATGAGTTGGACTTTATGAGAACAAATACCAGGAGGGATCCCAATAATGTCCGTAATAGTCCACCCAATAGCTCTTTTGAACCTTTTTAGCACTTTCACCAAACTCTCAACTTGTTGTTCATTCAGGTCTGATGCAATGATTACCGGCAAAGTGTCACCATTTCCTAAGAATTCATACATGAGATGAGGTGGGAGAGCTTTCTAACTTTGGAGCCTCCTCTATAGATGGTTTCACGGGTGGAGACTCGCGATTCTTCATGTCTAACTCATATTCCTTCGGTTTAAACCGAACATCACCACGATCAAGAGCCGCGACTAATGACCCATACTCTTTAATGAAATCGTTATCAAAATTCATTATCACTGCCGCTAATGCTTCTACACCTAGACGGTCTTCTATTTTGTATCTCGGATGACTTACCAACTTTGTAGGATATAGCAGATACCGATTGGAGCTCACCACTCTGCCTCATGGACTTACAAATGTTGAAGGTCACTTCTTCATTGTTCAACCGAAATTTCATCTGCCCCTTTTCCATATCAACTAAGGCTCTACCCATACCAAGGAATGGCCTCCCAAGAATAATAGCCACTTTAAAATTGACTTCACAATCAAGAATAACAAAATCTTTTGGAAATACGAATGATTCCACTTTTACTAGCACATCGTGGAGTATCCCTATAGGCCTTTTTACTACTCGATCGGCCATTAGTAGCCGCATCGCATTGGGCTTTGGATCACCCAAACCCAACTTCTTGTAAATCGAGAGGGGCATGAGATTTATGCTTTCCCCAAGATCACATAATGCTTTCGCAAAATGTAATAACACAATTGTACAAGGAATAGTGAACGCACCCGGATCTTCTTTCTTTGGTACTAGAGATCTTGTAGCAATAGCACTACAATGCTGCATTCTATCATCATCCTCAAAGTGACCGGTCTTTTCTTTGAAACCAGATCTTTCATAAACTTGGCATAACCGGGCATTTGTTCTAGAGCTTCTACCAAAGGGACATTGATAGAAAGTCGCTTCAACATTGTTATAAAACGTCATTATTTACCATCCTCAGTCTTTTTCACTAATATTTGAGGAAATGGGGTGGTGGTGTAGTCATGGAGTTACCTTTTTAGGCACTTCGGCATCTTTTCTAGTGTTATCTTCTACTTCACCACTAATCTCTACCAATTTATCATTATCTTTTATCACCTTTTCCTCAATAGACGGCATAGGTGGGTCAATGGTTTGCTTACCACCCCAAGTAGTGATTGTCATACAGTGTCCATCATTTTTCGGTTTTTGGACAGTGTTGCTAGGAAGAGTGCCCGGTTGCCATTTGTTCAGAGTCGCAGATAATTGGGTCATTTGCAACTCATGCTTCTTAATTGATATTGCATGTGTATCGGCTTTCTGCCCAATACCCGCTAAATTACTCCTTAACTCTTTAGTGTGCTCATCACTAGCATCGAACCTCCTCATCATTTTGGGCAACATATCCTCAACTCGTGCCATACTACCTCCACTATCCCTAGGAGCAACTTCACGATTTTGAGGAGGAAAATAGGGCCCATTCCTATCATTTCTGTTACCATACTTACCCCTGTTGAAGTTGTTGTCGCAGTTGTAATTTCCATCTCGGACATAATTACCCTCACGGATGTAGTTACCATAGTTCCGACCTTTGTTTCCTTGACCTTGGCGCCTATTCTCCTTATTTGAGTCTTGGGCATTCGGTCGGAAACCCCCCGTCTGCTTATTTACCATATAGGAATCCTCCTCATAATAAAATTCATCATTTGGTGGTGGTGGTTTAGACAAGTAGTTCACTTCATTTATCTTTTCTGCACCCAAGTGACATGTTTTAATATCAATCCAAGCTCTGTTCTTATCTTATCCATCTCTTCACGAATCTCATCTGTGGGTGGGTTGTGTGTGGATTGCACTGCGAAGGTATTTCTTCCGGTATCTGACTTTCTAGTACTCCAAGCTTTATTATTCCGGGAGATTTTCTCCTACTTTTTGGCAATCTCGGCATAAGGACACTCCCCATATGAACCACCCTCTATAGTATCCAATACCGCTTTATTATTATCATCCTATCCCCAATAGAAGTATTCCTTCAGTGACTCATGCTCTATGCGGTGATTGGGGACACTTATCAAAAATAAAGTGAATCTATCCCAAGAACTTTTAACTGACTCTCCTGGTAGTGCCACAAAGTTGTTCACTCTATCTTTGTGATTTAGTTTCTTGGAGACAGGGTAGTAACGTGCAAGGAAAACGTCCCTTAGTTGGTTCTGAGTGAAAATTGAGTTATAAGGGAGCTCAGTGAACCAAATCGCAGCCTCTCCCATCAGTGAGAGAGGAAATACTCTTAGCCCTGTTACATCCGAATCCAAATCAGGCCTCCCTACACAGCTTTTACACACTGTCCTTACCTTAGCTATATGGGCATGTGAGTCCTCAGAAGGTAGCCCTAAAAACAAACCTCTAGCAGTGAGAATTTGCATCTGACTACTAGTTACCACAAAGGTGTGGCCTTGTGGTAGAGGGGGCAAGACAAGTGGCCCATCAGAGTCTGCAATATTATCATAACCTCAGTAGTATTCTTGAGGACGTGGAGCTGGATTTTGTCCCCTTTATTGATTTTCACCAGGATCAACGGGTAATAACTGACCATGAGCATCAACTAGAGCTGGGATGTTCTGGTTTGGATCATCATCGTTAATACCCAAGTTTCGATTCATATTGCATAGTGTACGCTCTAATTCGTGGTTGTAGGGAAACAAGGGTTCTCTTTCTCCCCGTGTATTTGGCATACAAGGAAGTTAGTTCTGCAAGAATCAAAAACAATAGAAAAATAAAATTAAGAAATTTTGACTAAACTTTAGTAATAAGTTTAAATTAATCTAAAAGCTACTTTCCCCAGCAGCGGTGCCAAAAATTGATACGCTCAAACTTACTTCTCAAATAAGAAGTAAAGCGGCCGTATCAAGTAAAGAACCCAACTAATGAGGTTGGGATCGACCCCACGAGGAAAATAGTTCAGACTTAACTTTATTCTCTTATTACTATTATTTAGTCAACTATTTCTTTAGAAAACAAAAGACAAAAAAAGGGGGTTTTTATTTCTAAATTAATGAAAATAATTAACTAAATTAAAGTAAACAACTAACAGATTCAAATCTTGGAGCTTAACAATTAATAAAAGTAACTAGGGCTTAAGTGTTCCCCACAGGTTCCTAACTTGATAATTCTAACTATAACAATTCTTTCGTAGTATCTTGCATGTAAAGTGATAAGTTATGTATCTCTAAATCCTTGGTCCGGCATCTAGAAAATTTCACTCCACACCTTGGTCCGGCTAACCCTTATCTTTACCTGATATTAAGCATTGTATTTGATATTTGACTAAGTTATTACCTCGTACCGACCGACACTAGCCTATTAGATAGTGTACACTAAATCTATGTTGATAATTCTTTTCCTTTTATCTACCTCCTTGGTCCGACAAGTAGAATTAAGGCGAGTTCTAGCATTGGCCATCCGTTAAAAAGACTTCTAAACAAAAGAATTATCAATACATGCAAGACACTATTCTAGAATTGCAATTTTAGTCAGATTTTAGCTCATTATTTACCCATGGTTCCCACAACCCTAGTGATGGAGTTTAGTTACCCAGGTCATAATCACACTATTCATATATTTAATATAAGAATTCATGCACTTACTTTAATGAGAAGGAATAAAGTCCAGAAATTCACTTGATTAATCAATAAAACACCAATAATCAATTCCAGAAAAAGTGTATTAATTACTGAAAATAATTCTTTTATACTTGAACAAGAGAACTAAAAATTATCGAAAAGTCTAACCAAAAAGTCTAACCCCAAAAACGAGGTTTTTTGAACTATTTATAATAAAAACAAAAACCTAATAAAAGAAGGATTCTAATTACTGAAAATTTGTCAAACCGCGTTTGAGTCGACGGACCTCGTGACGGACCGTAGTGGTCATGACGGGCCATCATGGCCTCTGTCGTCCCATACTTCACAAATTCTTCAGCTGCTTTCTTCATTACACTCAATGAACAGGTATGACGGACCGTTCCAATCACGATGGTCCGTCGAGGGTCTCCGTTCCATAATACTTTAACTTCTTGGAATTTGGGTACTGGACTACTCTCTGATTATTACGACGAACCAGCAGGACGGACCATCGTAGCTATGATGGTCCATCATGGACTTCCGTAATCCACACTAGGTCAGACTTCCCCATCTTATTCAGTAGCTTCTCTCCTCACTACGATGCCACCTACGGACCGTCACGGACTCAACGGACCGTCATAAGCTCCGTAGATGGTCTCTTCTGCATTTCTCGCTCAAAAACATTCGCGTTCATCTTTGGACAGATTTTCTGCAAATAAGGAGAACTTACATAAAAATCAATACAAAAAGGCTTTTGGACACACACTAAACTTAAGGAAAAAGCATTAAAAGTACCGTGAAACCACGGTACATCAGACGTGAGTTAGTATTAGCTTAGGATTAGGAGATTAGGTGGAGACTTAGTCAAATTATGACTTCTCTTAATTGTTTAAAAATCTGATTTTTTTCAAAGGCTACATGAAATGAACACCATGCCCCTACAAAATCAGGTAATAAACCTCAATTAAATCCACCTAAATGTCGCTTCCACCAAGGCTCGAACCCGGGTAAAGCCTCCATCGCGAAATGGGTCATTCCGGGTTGACACACCCAAACCATTCCTCTAATTAAATCAATTAATTAATTAGGGTAATTACAATACTACCCCTACCTTGGAAAAGACCATTTTACCCCTAGACCCTCTAAACCTAAGATTACCCCTTTTAAGTTCGGTAAAACTCATCCAGGTGAATCTCTTCAATTCGGGTGCCCTACATGGTTGGTTAACACCTTTCCTAGCTCAACTAACTCACCAAGGTTGTCGTCCTGTTTAGTGCATAGGTTCTGAGGTCTATCTCTACTCGCAACAATTTGTGTGAACCCGGTCTAATTCAGGCATTCTAGGTATGTTTAAGCATTACTTAGCATAGTCATTTTCAGGTTGTTACATTATCCTCCCCTTAGGAACATTTGTCCACGAATGACACTTCTAATTATATTGTAAAATGCCAGTCACATCATAACATAAGTGGTTTACACAGTCAAGCAATACCAACAAAGAATAGAGGAGACAAGGAAATTTAGACTTAAGAGTTAGGAGTCTAAACTCAATACCTGAAAAGATGAGGATAGAGGATCTCATATCGGCCTCGGCCTACCACGTAGAACCCTCAACAAGATGGTTCCTCCACAATACCTTCACTATGGCAACCTCCGTGTTTCTCTGCCACTTTACCTGTCGGTCTAAAATCTCAACATAAACCTCCTCATAGGACAAGTCTTCATCAACCCCCAAACCTTCCACAGGCAGAATCGATGCTGGATCACCAAGTCACTTCTTTAACATAGAGACACGAAATACTGGATGAACAAAATCTAGCTCCGCAGGCAATGCCAACTTATAGGCCACCTCACCCACACGTTGTACAATCTCGTATGGCCCGACGTACCTTTGAATCAACTTCCCTTTCCTACCAAACCTCATTACCCCCTTCATGGGTGATATCTTTAAGTATACTTGTCCACCAATATCAAACTCTAAGGGCCACTTCGTATTATCTGCATAAGAAATCTGCCGACTGTAAGTAGTAGTCAACCTGTCCATAATCACCCTGACCTTCTCTAAGGCCTCATGAATGACCTATGGACCCAAATAGGATGACTCTCCAACCTCGAACCACCCAATTGGAGACCTACACCTCCTACCATACAGTGTCTCAAACGGTTCCATCCCAATACTGGAGTGATAGTTGTTATTATATGAGAACTCTCTCAATGGCAGATGGTCGTCCTAACTACCTCCGAAGTCAATCACACACGCCCTCAACATGTCCTCCAATGTCTGAATGGTGCACTCTGCCTGCCCATTTGTCTGAGGATGGAAGGCAGTTCTGAGCTTTACCTTCATGCCTAAGCTCTTCTAGAAGGATATCCAGAAATGCGAAATGAAATGAGCTCTTCTATCTGAAATGATAGACAAGAGAATCCCATGCCACCTCACAATCTCATCAATGTAGAGTCGCGCATAATCCTCGGCCCTGTAAGTAGACTTCACAGGGATAAAGTGGGCAGACTTAGTCATCCTGTCCACAATAACCCATATGGAGTCATGCTGTCTCCTAGTCCTCGAAAGACCAACCACGAAGTCCATGTTAATGGCCTCCAACTTCAAAGTTGGAACCTCAATAATCTGAGTGATACCACTAGGCTTAAGGTGCTCCGCCTTAAACTGCTGACAATTAGGATACTTGGTCATATACTAAGCAATTTCCTTATTCATGCCATCCCACCAATAGATCTGCTTAAGGTCATGATACATCTTGGTAGAACCTGGATGTATCGAATACCTGGAACCATGGGCCTCTGCAACAATCTTGATCAGCAAATCTTCCACTTTTGTTACACACAGTTTGTCCTGGTACCTACGTATGCCGTCACATCCCAAAGCAGAGTACTCATTCATCTTTATCAGCACTTAGTCCTTCAACTCCATCAAAACAGGATCAAGATGCTGACCTTTCTTTACTTCAACTACCAAGGATGATTCAGAACTAGGATGAATTGGAACACCTGCGCTAGTAGAAGCCATCAACCGCACACCGTGTCTGTCCAGTCTATGTACATCCTTTACCAACTCCTTCTTCCCAACATCAATGTGGGTTGTACTCCCCATGATCAACCTGCTCAAAGCATCAGGTACAACATTTGCTTTCCCTGGAGGGTAGTGGAAACTCATATCATAGTCTTTCAACAGCTCCAACCATCTCCGCTGACAAAGATTCAACTCTCTCTGTGTGAACACGTGCTGGAGACTCTTTTGGTATGTGAACACATCCACGTGAACTCCATACAAGTAATGCCTCCACAGCTTAAATGCAAACACTACAGCTTCCAACTCCAGGTCATGAGTGGGATAATTCTTCTCATGAACCTTTAGTTGTCTGGATGCATAGTCTATCACCTTACCACCCTGCATAAGAACACAACCCAAACAATCCCTAGATGTGTCACAATAAACAGTGTAATTCTCACCACAATTAGGTAACGTAAGCACTGGGGATGAAGTGAGTCTGTCCTTGGCACTCCTAGAAACTCTTCTCACGAGTCTTTGCCCATTTGAACTTCGCTTTCTTCTTAGTCAAAGTTGTCAGTGGGGGCAGCAATGGAAGAAAATCCCTCCATGAACCTGCGGTAGTAACCAGCCAATCCTAGAAAGCTATGGATATCTGTGGAAGTAATAGGTCTTCGCCAATTCTTAACAACCTCAGTCTTCCTTGGGTCCATCTCCACACCCTGATTGGACATAACATGACCCAGGAAGGTCACTGATCTAAGCCAGAATACAGACTTGCTGAATTTGGCACACAGCTGATATTGTCTAAGCACCTGCAAGGTTAGTCCCAAATGTTGTTCATGCTCTTCCTTGGTCTTAAAGTAGATGATGATGTCATCAATGAAGACTATGATGAAAGAATCAAGGTATTCAAGGAATACTCGGTTCATGAGGTCCATAAATGCAGTTGGTGCATTAGTGAGACCAAATGACATGACTAAGAACTCATAATGACCACAACAGGTACGAAAGGCTGTCTTTGGGATATCTTCATCCCTAAGCCTAAGTTGATGACACCCAAAACAAAGGTTAATCTTCGAGAAGAAGCTAGACCCTTGGAGCTGATCGAATAAGTCATCTTTTCTTGGAAGTGGATACCTTTTCTTTATAGTGACTTTGTTGAGCTGCCGATAATTGATACACATCCTAAGGGTTCCATCCTTCTTTTCCAAAAATAGAACTGGAGTGCCCCAAGGGGATATGCTCGGCTGGATGAAGACCTTATCAGTGAGATCTTTAAACTGCAGCTTCAAGTCTTTGAGTTCTACTGGAGCCATTCTGTAGGGAGGAATTAAAATCGATTTGGTATTGGGATCTAGGCCGATAGCAAAATTAACGGAAAAGGGCCTAAAATACCCTTGAAGTATTGAAAATGGTACCAAATTACCCTTCATCCACCTATTGGCTCCAAAAAGCCCTTTACATCCACCTATTGGCTCCAAAATACCCTTGTCATCCACCTTTGGGTTCCAAATTGACCAGTTTTGTAATTGTTTTAAAATTAAACTCTTTAAATATTTTTTTAAAATACTTGGAGTTCAACTATTGGTTATAATTTAGTTTATTAGTATAATTTATAGATCAACCCACTACCCACTCATTACTAACTAAACCCCACCCAATTAATAATCCAATTATAATATCAAAGTCATCACAAAACTACTAAAACACGATGAAATTATAGATTCCTGAAAATGACATCCAAAATTATTCGATTCCGAATCAAAGCCCCAATTAAATTTAGGTTGAGCCGCTTATTTAAGAGGACACTTTCAGTAGGATTCTCTTTCAAGATTAATGAATTAGAAATTTATGATTAAAGATAAAGAAGTAATACATACCGAATTAATTCATGCACTTTTTTTAAATATAATTTTATAAATATTTATGATTTGTTTTAAAACCTTTAATACATTGTTTTGAAAAAAAGTTACCTATGAAGTAACATCACATAATTGAGATGTACGAATAATTAAGATGAACATAGTCAGGCTTTTAAGTTTATCGGTAATATTTATTTAGACACTTGAATGTATGATAATTTACTTCTATAGATACTTTTGCCTCTAATTTTTAAAAACACTCAATTGACAGTAGCTTTACTGTTTTTGCATTAATAATGTGAAGGGTTTATTAATTTGGAGGGGTTTAATTAGAAATGGGTGGGTAGTGGATTTACTTATAACTTATACTAATAAGTTAAATTATAACAAATAGTTGGCGCCACGTATTTAAAAAAATATTTAAATAGTTTAAATATAAAACCGTTAAATAAGTGGTCAATTTTGAACCAAAAGGTGGATGGCAAGGGTAGTTTGGACCCAATAGGTGGGTGAGAAGGGTATTTTGGAGCCAATAGGTGGATGGAGGGTAATTTTGTACCATTTCCAATACTTTGAGGGTATTTTATACCCTTTTCTGCAAAATTAATTGCTTCAGGGGGAGGGACTCCAGGCAAATCATTGGGGAAAACATCTTGGAACTCATTCACTACAGGCACATAGTCTATGGAAGAAATGTCATGATCTAGATTATTGACATTCACAAGATGACATAACAATCCCTTTGATATCATTTTATTATCTTTTAGGTTTGAAATCAAGGGACTTAAATGATTCGAATTGTACCTTTCCCAGACCAGCCCTAATTCATTAGGGAAACGGAATCTCACAACCCTACTATGACAATCCATTAAGACATAACATTTATGGAGTCAGTCCATACCAAGTATAACATCGAAGTCATTCATGGGTAACTCAACAAGGTCTGCACACATAGTCTTACCAGATATTACTATTGGGCAGTCTTTATGAACACTATAAGCTCTCACATTTTCTACTAAGGGAGTACTAACTACAATAGGATCATGCAAAAACCTCAGGTAGTGTTTCAAAAGTAAGAGCAAGCAAGGGAATAACAAAAGAAATCATAGACCCTGGATCAAGTAAAGCATAAATAGAGGTTGAGAAAACTTACAGCATACATGTGACCCCATCAGCAGACTTCTCCTGCTCCTCCGTGCGCTTCAAGGAGTAGAATTTGTTCCTCTTAGGAGGCTCGGCTGCAGTAGCATTCTAGGGATTAGGCCTAGGATGAGCATTACCTCTAGCCTGACCCCTATTCTGTGGCAGTCCTTGACTATGTGTCCTCTCTTTCTGAACCTGAAGAAGGCATTTCTCCACTGTGAATACAGCCACACTTGCCACATTCCTTTTTGAGATGCTGCACATCACCTTCATTGTCCTTCTTTTGCTATGGGTCTACCTTCTTTAGGTGTTGCACTCCTCTTAGAGTTAGAGTTCCCTGCACTCTGATGCCCCTTCTTAAATTTGGGCTGATCACGTACTCAAAAGTGCTCCTGCTACCACCTCTCTTGAACTTGTCTGGTAAGAAGGGTTAGGCCTCCTGACCTCATGGACTCTCCTCTTCTTCCCGCTGTCCTCAACCTGCTGGACATGTACCATAAGCCTGGACAAGTCCATGCTATCATGGAGCATCGCAGCCAACACTCCTCCTCCAATTCCTCTGAGATCCATGTAAGGAACATGCTCATCTCATCCCTGTTGTTCGACATAAGAGAAGTGGTATACCTTGACAATTTAACGAATTTCAGGGAATACTTCCTGACAGTCTCGAGCCCTGCTTAAGGTTGATAAACTCCTAAACCTTAGCCTCTCTCGTCTCTCGGGGGAAGAACCTGTCCAGCAAAGCTGTCTTAAATAACTCTCATGTGATCAGACCTCCGCCCAACGCCCTGCTATCCTGCTACATCTTGCACTAAGCCTATGCAACATCCTTCAGCTGATACGAGGCCAGCTCAACTTTCTCAATCTTTGTGCCCCTATCGCCACCAGAATCTTCTGGACCTCCTCCGCGAACTCCTGAGAGTCCTCTGCAGTCTTAAATCATGTAAATATTGGAGTATTCATCCTCGTAAAATCTCGCAACTTGTTCTCCATGTTGTGGGTTGGTGGGTTCTCCCGCTGAACCTCCTGTCTCTTGGCCTGGGCCGTCATAGCCTGATCCGGCACAATGATGGCTTGATCCATCTGTGCTAAAGTTATCTGCACCTCAGCATCAATCAACCAAGATGGGTTAACTTGCATGGCCACTCCTGCAACTAGAGCCCGGGATTGAACTTGGTTGTCCCCAGCAGTTGGTACTACTCTTCACCGACCAGTGTTACCCCTTGTGTTCATTTTCTTAAAAAATAAGAATTGATGTTAGATACGCTCATAACACCAAGAAATCATACATTAAGAAAATCAAGATAAGATTAGAAGAAGGGAAATTTTCCTACGCATCATGCAGTCTCTAATTCATGATAGTGGTGCACTTCAGTACCATCACTTAGAAACTACTCGATGTGGCTGATGTGAACTTATTGTCCTTAGAATTTAACCTAGTGCTCTGATACCACGCTTGTTACGACCGAAATCTAGACCTCAGATGATACCAGTGTCGTTAACCTCTCAGAAGTCGCAGACAAGCCTACATACGTCGTCGTTACTTTATCTAGGTTAATTTTAGCAGAAAATTTAAACTTTTGTTTACTTAAACTTTATCTTAGAAAACATTGATCTCACATAATACTATCTAGGTAAACTCATAAGTGTTCACAACAACCATCTAAATCAAGATAATCAAATGAAAGATATAGTCATAAACATAGAGTTGCCAAAATGGCACCAATACAACGTCTGAAAGTAACAAAAGAAACGCTAGTGGAACATACTCCACTTCCTCATGCCTACGTCTAGGTAGAATAAATTAGTAAACATTCTCAAAATCATGATGGCCTACACAATCTGGATGAAAGCTCCACGTCTGGATAACTTCTCCGTCGACTCGTAAGATCTAACGTCCAGCTACACCTGCACCTAAAAGTAGATAAATGTATGGAATTAGTACAAACTTGTACTATGTATGGGTATATGCAAGCACACACCATGGACATGCATAATTTAGAATAGCTCTCTCCTAACGATATGAGTTATGGAAAGTCAAGTCAGTGGACTTGCCAAAATCAAATTAGGAAATTCATGCCATGAGAGATACATGCATCATTATACGCATCATATTGCACACAACACATAACATACTGCATATAGCACATAACATATTGCATATAGCACATAACATATTGCATATAGCACATATCATATTGCATTTCATTCGCTCATATCCCATGAGACCCTGGAACCATGGACTTAACACTAGGACTTCCCAAAATGAGGGATAACATATGGGACCTCAACTAGGGAGACTTCTTTAGCGAACACAGAGTCTGCTTCATTCATCCATACGTACTTCATTTCATTTCATTAATAGGCTAGTGTAAACACCAGCTATACCTATGATGTATTTTAAGACTCTCATTGGGTTCACTGTGCAATGACTAAGAATGACCTAAGTGTCATTACATAAGTCTAGTTCACCTCTTGATTATCCTACCTAAACACCTTTGGTATCGTTCATTTCATTGTGTGCATTACATAAGGCTGGCCTCATTATTTCTTTGGGAACTATAACTTTAACCGACATAGATCATATGAGCATCATGAAATCTAGTGTATACCCCACATCGAAAAGTGGTGGAATCACCGGCCAAAGTGAAACCAAAACATGCAAGCATATATAGGGAATTGAACCCTGCTAGATCCCTATGTTGGCTGCATAGGTTCAAAGACTAAGAGATATAAGGAGACACATACCTTTATGGACGGACAATATAATCTCATGAGAATTACACAAATCTCTGCCTTCCCGAGAGAAGGAATTGTCACTCACATCTAGCCTATCATTGCTTAGTATAAAGTTCCATTACATTCATCTCATACATCATAGAAGCTGGCTTCTAGTATGAGGACTTCATAGCTCATTTTATGATTTCTCATCTCATCATTAGTATTAAGTATATATTAACTTCAATACTTTCATTAGAGTTTTCATAGAGACTTGTCTCTTCATTAACTTTACACTCTCATAGGTGAGTACATTTTGGTAACATTTACTTAGTCTCATTTGAGATTGCTCTCATATTTCACATTAGCCTCTTATAATATTGTCACCACATTCATTATCCTTAGCACATTTGTCCTTCATAATTACTCACCCCTTTTTACGTGAATGTTCATTTAATCATATGCCAATGCACTTTGCCTTTTAATGTGTTTCACATTCTTACTTAACCCTTCTGGGGTCACATCATTCATCACATAACATCTTAGGTTCACTGACTTTATAAACGTATGCTGGACTTATGAGTCCACACACAAAAGCCATGAGGCTTCATTCGTAATTTGTCCAAGTGATTCATACTTACCCAAGGTTATGTGGCACAAGACTTATACATCTTATAAGTGTGCCAAGATCTCAGTTTCGATCCTTAAAGGTAGCATAGCATTCATTTAATCATTTATTCACGTACGACTTATGTGCCAATACGGATTTGGGCAAGGGAAGCCGATTTTGAATCCCTTGGATGACACTTACGTTATTTATTTATTTTTTTCTGATATCTTATTCTCCGCTAGGGGACCCGATTTCCAACAACTTCACCTACACTTTCTTTTGTTTCCGTTTTCCCAAATTCCCCTTAGACGTCTAGGCTTAGGAGATCCGACATCGAACCCCCACACCTATGTTTATTTATTTTTTATTTTTCCTTAAACTCTTTTCGTATTGACTAAGAGAGTGTGGGATCGAACCCCACAACCCCACATTATTTTTCTCCATAATTCTTTTCATTCAGGCAAAGGGGTTGTTGGTTCAATTCCCCTATACCTCATTTTTATTTTCTTTCAATTCTTCCTTATGTTTGACCGAGAGGTTTTGGGTCGAACCCCACACACCTCATTTTTTATTTTTATGTTTCGTTTTTGGTCAAGGCACACGGGTTCGAATCCCATATTTCACATTTCTTTAACTGATATTTTGATATAATATTCCTGCAGTGAGGTCTCAAGTTCGATCCTCAATGACCTCACATTATTTTTGGTTCTTTTTGTAAATTTCCAAAACTTCATTGTGTGACTGAAACCAAATTTCAGGACCACATTATTGCAGCCTATTTTCTCATCCTCTTCTACGTTAAACATTAAGACATTTCGAGTAGTTTTTAGGGAGATCTTTAGGTGCATTTTCAAGGTTACTTTCAGTCAACAATTATCATTCAATTCAGCAACTTTGAACTCATCTAAACATCAATTTTTTAACATATTCGCACATACATAATTCATAGCATTTTAACATATGTCAATATCAAGCTTCAAGCATGGCTAATTCACGACACACACATGCACACACAAGTTAACAAACTTCACATTTTCGGAACACCTCTTTCATTTCTACATAATTCTGAATACACATTCAAACACGTAATCACAACAAGCCCTAAAATCATCTACCAGAAGTCATACCAACGCATAATGAATCTTTCAAAGGATCTAATGACTGGGGCATCCAACGGGGACAACCTTAGTTTTCGATTGTGAATAGACTAAACCTTAGGGGTCTCTTGAGAAAGGGACCAAGAGGGAAGAAAAAATATACCTGAAGTCATTCAAAGATGTTCTTACGTGCTACCAAACCCCCCCCCCCACTAAGCCAACGTCTCACCACTGAAATCACAAGCACAATCTGTCGAGAATTTGGTTTTTTCTTTTCGTTTTAAAGCTTATTTTTGCTTTTGAGTATGAGCGTTCAAGTTGTTGAGTGTGGATGAACTCTTTTTTTTATATTTTTGTTTTGTTCTTTAGTTTATACAGAACGTTGATCCTGAAGTGAGAGAGGAGTAGAGAGAAACATGAGTTAGTGCTATCTTAGGATTAGGAGATTAGGTGGAGATTTAGTCAAATTAGGACTTCTCTTAATTGTTTAAGAATCTGATTTTTTTCAAAAGCTACGTGAAATGACCACCATGCTCCTAAAAATCAGGTAATAAACATCAATTAAATCCACCTAAACGTCGCTTCCACCAAGTCTCGAACCCGGGTGAAGCCTCCATCGCGAAACGGGTCATTTCAGGTCGACAAGACCCAAAACGTTCCTCTAATTAAATTAATTAATTAATTAGGGTAATTAAAATACTACCCCTAGCTTGGAAAAGACCATTTTACCCCTAGACCCTCCAAACCTAAGATTACCTTTTTAAATCCGGTAAAACTCATCCGGGTGAATCTCTTCAATTCGGGTGCCCTACATGGTTGGTTCTCACCTTGCCTAGCTCAACTAACTCACCAAGTTGGTTGGCTCGGCTAGTGCATCGATTCTTTCTGGTTCTACGCACAACAAGTCGTGTGAACTTGGTCTAATCCAGGCATTCTAGGTACATTTAAGCATTACTTAGCATAGTCATTTTCAGTTTGTTACATTAACATAACATAATCACCTTGTGTAAAGCATGCAAGGGGTATCATAAACTTGCATATTCATGTTCCTTTAATGATCTCACAATTTACATATTCATAGCCAGCATATTCACATAGCAACATCATACATACTTTTCATAACATAGCATCACAACTTATAGGCTAACATAAATATCTTAGAGTAATCACAATCTTTGAAGACTTACATCTTATTTTCAAGAACCTTATTCATCATGCGATATTAATAAAAATACTTAGTGAAATACTCAATGACATAATCAAGAACAACTCATAAAATAATGTACAAGATCAATACATAGCATAGGAGAAGGTAAACGGGTCATTAAAGGGTTCATTCAAGTCTTAATCCCAATCGTAACGTTCACACGTTATCAAATACCATCAAAAGCCCATTCTAAACCATCACTTAGAAAAATATCATTTATCACACGTCAGTCACACATTATCAATCAAATTCTCAACAATTTGTGTGAAATTAGCTATGGAAAACATTTATTTTTCATTGAAAAACTTAAATCTAGGGTTAGGAAGAAAGTCCGTTTTGTAGAGTAAAACCCTAGTATTTGAAGTTCTTGAAAACTTATCTTGAATGGACCTCATGGGGAAAGGAATACCATGAGTGAAAACCCATACCTTATAGATGAAGAATCCACGAAAATCTGATTGGAAACTTCGAAACCTTCGTCTTCTTCCTTAAGCTTTTCTTGTTCTTCAATGGAGTTTGGAAAAAGAGAGTGTTTCTTGAGAGAGAATGAAATTTAGTTTGATTCTGTTTTTTGACGTGTAAAGGTGGTCTTAAACTGACATAATATCAATATATAGACTTCCCAAGAATTACCCTAAAGACCTCCACTTAAATTACCTAAAATGCCCCTCCTAGATTGACTACAACTAGGAGAACATTTGACTTAGGTTCTAAGGTTTTGACTAGGATTTAAATTAATTTATTAAGTTGCTCATTTAATTAATTATGTTACCTAGGGTAATTACTAAAGTACCCCCTAAGTTGTTAGGACCATAACCAACCCCTTTGGACCATCCTAGGTTAGGTAATAGGATGTTTCTTTAGTTAGTTACTCGCCTAGTGTTACCCGGTTAGGTCTTAGGTTGTCTCGTGCACTTGTTAGTTTATTTTTCTCTGTCCTAGGTTAGTTAGCTATTTAGGTATGTTATTTAGAGACTAGTACTGGTTAGGAAGTTAAGCCCCATGTGGCTTGGACCGCAATGCGCCTGCCCCCTAACCACCCTAACCAAATCGGTTGGGCTTGTCTTCTTGTCTCTCGGCTGGCAGCACATGTGTTGCTGCGCCCTTCTTATTGTCATAAGGATCCTCACTATGTCTTGGGAACTTCTTAATCTACATGATCATTATAAATTGTTGTGTGCTATGGTACCTAGGCTTGACACTTGGATGCCTCGTACCTAATGTGCACAACTAAGAAATTAATATTTTAGCTTAGGGTTTTCATTGCAGGTACAATTCCTAAACAAGCTTGGATTGGGGCATTTGAAAATCAAAGTGTATTCTAAGTTACTTGTTAATACATAGAAATTGTCTAACACCCTTAAGCCAATATTTTCTAACATGCCTAATATTACTAAATATTGGACAATGGGATGCCTATGTACCTTAATACATGTTCTTAAAACCTAATAGGCTCTTCACTGGACAATTATATTTATAGGGAACATCATTTTTTAGAATTATTAAATATATTAAGCTCTAGTCTAAGTCATAGATTTTCCAGAGTGTTGCAGACATGCTCCCACCTAGTGCTCCCACCTAGTGCAATTTCTTGCTGCCTTGGGCAGCTTGCTGGCCAAGTGTTTCATCCTCCTCAAGGACCCCTAGGGTGGTCCTTGGGGGGCTGTACGTGGACGTTTTGATCCTAAAAATATTATTTCACTTTTTTTAAGTATTTTTAGAAGTTTTAGCATTCAGATGGCACTGCCAAACCTTTACAAGACCTAAGGATGCCTACTAGTTAAACGTCACTAGTTTTCAAACATCATGGTCGTTACATGACGTTTAGGATCTAATACTTGTAAAGCAAGTTTATTACTATAGTCTCGGTCTTGAAACACAATTTTATTCATTAAGTGAGGGTCTAGTCTAGGACATTGGATTTTTGGGGTGTTACAATATCCCCCCCCCCCCTTAGGAACTTTCTCCCCCGAATGACACTTGAACTTTGTCTAGGGAAGACAATGGCTTGAAATAGCAGCCAAAAAACAGTCATATAAAACAATATTATGGTATCATATTACATTGGTACTTAATCCACATCATCATCATGATCAAAACTCTTTACTTCACATAATTGTAAGAGGAACTAGCTTCTCCATATTCAATGAGAATCAACATATACATTAGGCAATCAACATGATCTTTCCTCATCTAGACAACATCAATTATGTTCAATACAACTCTCATGAAAACAATATAACACATTGCATATGAGTTCAGCCAATAACGATAAACATTATTCATGAAAAATCAAAAATACAATTTAAGCATGAATTTTCACAAGAATATGCACATAGAAGGAATTCATGTCACAATCATCAACAAATATTACTCTTAATTTATATTAGATAAAGAGGAACTACTAACCTCAACCTTGTCTAGGAGTAATAGGAAAGAGATGAGGATAGCAGAACTTCACGTCGGCTTCGGCCTCCCATGTTGCACCCTCAACTAGATGGTTCATCTATGGGATTTTTACAGAGGCAACCTATTTATTTTGTAATATCTTGACTTGACGATCTAAGATATCAACCGGAACCTCTTCATAAGAAAGGTTCGCATTTACACTAACCCTTCTAATAGGAGAATAGACACCGGGTCACATATACATTTCTTGAGCATAGAAACATGAAACACCAGGAGAACCAGGGCCTATTCGTTTGGACTCCTCGCATAGGGAGCTTACATAGGCTTCTCGTTTAGACAATATAATCAACATATAAGGATTTAGGCTAATAATATTGTCTCATATTAAACCATATAAAAGAAAGTAGAACATTAAAGCATATCCCTCATACAAACCTATAATTGCCACATAGGGCTTTACAACAATATCTTCAACAATAGGAAAGAAAACAATGTCTTTAGACTATAGAGAATCCGGCTAGGCTTGATAGATGGCACCATCCTCGAACAAGAGGACCTACCAAAACTCGGGGAAAATTTCAAGTCTTCTTGCAAGCGACCTTGATACCTCAACGGCCCGAACCTACATTGTTTGGGAAAAGGAAAAGATATGGGTTAGTACATCCACTTGTACTAAGTATGGAAACATATGCACATATAATATTTGAAATCATGCTTAAAAGGGACATTTTGTTCAAAGTCTTGCTAAGTCACTTTTGAAAGCCTTAATGCACAATAAGAATACATGCAAGCCAATGATCACATATTCATTAAGACAAGTCCATATGCAACACAAGACCAACATCATCAATAAAGTCAAGTCAACATGGATATTATCAACATAAGGTCATATCAACATGAATAGTAGCATATCAAGATCATATAACCAAAACAACTCCACATAATGTCACAACAACAAAGCATGCACAAGTGTTCATATAATTATAACTGATAAGACCGTTACCAACAATCCCATCCCAAGAAAACAAGCGCAATGCTCATGTGAAGTCCCACAACCCCACATAATCAAGTAAACAGGGAAAGAGATCATATGTAATTCATAACTTCATATAACATAGCATCATAAGTATTCATCATCATATATATCAATATAGACCAATAACATGTTCATAAGTGAAACTAACATCATATAGGATCATCAACATAAAAGTCAACATATGCATATCATTTACTTTATAAGAGCATAAAAACAACCTCCTAGGACTTCCCTCAAGGATAACTAGTGCAATGTGTAAGTAGAGTCCCATACCCCTACCTATACTTCGAAGAACACCTTAAGTCACCCTAGTTAGAGTTCACTTTATTACTTTCATTTTACTTTCTGGAACAATCGCCCTGCCAACAATAGACCATGTGAGATAATCATGGAATCCAGTGTCATGAAAACCTACACCAAAACAAGGTGGTCTACTTGCCATAGTAGGACAAAAGCATGAACATAGCATTCTAGGTGGATCACTAGCTTGTATTCCTATGGAGGCAGCATATATAAAGAACTAGGAGATATGTCTTGAACCCTCTAGATTTCCATTAGAAATTGGAGCCTTCATCTCATGAGAATGTTTATTCACCCTTATATGGGTATTCAACACCTCTCATTGTCAAGTTCACTCGGTGTTAAGCTAAAGTCCCTTTTCTAAATGCCATTAAGTCATTATTTAACAATCATAGCTGAATTTAGGTCATAGGAGACTAACCCCCTTGTATAGAATACATTTAGCTCATTAGGAATAGGATAAGAACTTCCTTTCATCACAAACCATCATTAGTGATATCAACATATCATTATCTTATCATCTAAGGCACAGAAGAGAAACTATCTTCATACTTGCATTATCATAGCCTCACTATGATCTCACATTAAACATAATTATATCATGCCATCATAATAATCCTATCATATCTGCCTTCTCTAATCACACATAATACCTCAATTGCACAACATCATCACCAAATATAATCCATCATTATTGAAGTAAAGAGTTCCAAGATCACAATGACTTACCAAATAGCCTTCATGGTCTTCATCAAGAATCTCACCCTCGATTCATCACAATTACCCAATAACTTACTCATCATCATAATCTTAATATAGTGAATTAATTAATAATATAACCAATTCTAACAACCCTAATCATCTACAAGTCAAATTCATGACTAGGGTTAGGGTAATGGGTCAAATTCATAGATTCATCATAAACTAAGACAAGGACTATGAACTACAAAAATTAACCCATAAAAAATCATATTATATCATTAATAATGAAAGGAAATAAACATCAAAACCAATTGAAATACAAATCGCGATATTGGAAAGAAACCCATGTTTTTGACATTTTCTGAAATCAATTTGAAAGAGCCTCTTGGGGAAAGATATCCCAAGAGTGAAAATCTTCCATACATTAACAATCCTTGAAAATTGATGGATACGAATTTCAAATCTTGCAGCCCTAATGACCTTGAACCTTGGTCTTCAATGGTGTTCTTTGGGGAAAGAGAGAGAAGGTAGAGAGAATTTGAATTTTGGAAATTTGGGGTGTTGGGTTAGTTTAATTAGGTTTAGGCCTTATATAGTGCCCCTACTAACTTAACTAACCACCCCATATTCCCTAATTAATTAAATAACCAAATAAATAATTAATTAAATAACTAATAAAAATTAAAGTGAAAACAAACACAAACCACGAGTCCTCGACGTACTCCCCATAGTCCTATCGACGGCCCGTGTTGGCTAGTCGTCATTTGGGACAGAGACTTGGTTTTTTGGACCATTTGGGAATTTGGATAATTTTTAACCACATAGACATCAACGACTCGTCTATCAAATGATGGCTCATCATTTTGCTCGTGGATGGCTATTGTCAAAAACAACTTTTTGGGTCAATTGGAAGAGTCCTGTCCAAGGACCCTTAGGGTGGTCCTTGGGGAGTCGTACCTCAAAGTTTCGACTCTAAACACCCTCTTTTATATATTTAACACATTTTTACCAAATTTCATAAATTTCTAACTCTTAAAACCCCATGAAACATGTGAAGGCACACTAGTGCATATATCACAATTCGCCGGACGTCATGGACATTTCTTGACATTTTGACTCTAACACTTTTTAAGTGTTTCAAATACATTATTTTAGTCTTATAAGCAGTGTAACAAGTATTATTTAATCATTTGATTCTGTATATTAGGTCATGAACTTCTGGAGTGTTACAGAAGGAACCCATCACAACACAAAAGGAAAAGTTATAACTTATCGGCCCTTCATCCGAATTTTCTTCCTTATTATCTTGGAGAGCATAAAAGTGATTCTTCTTTTGTTAACCCACATATTTAACGTTATAAGGAGCTTGCTTGACATCTCTTCCTTTCTTAGAAATAGTAGGACAATCTCTCACCTTGTGATCATTCTTTCCACAACCATACCACCCACTAGTACTGGCTAGACACTTCCCAAATTGTTTCTTCAACAATTAGAGAAATTAGGTTTATCCACTTGGGAACCACCACTCCTCTCATAGCTATCCTAAAAGGATAACTAGGAACATCTTTATTTGGAACCCTCTTTTTAAACCTACATTGACCTTGCTCATCAGTTTTTCCCCTCTTCAAACCTCTACACCTCCTTTCAAGCTTAGACTCTTCATGGATTGAGCATAAACAATAAGCCTATATAGAGTCATGTCATTATGGAGTATTGTTGTACGGTACTCTGCCTTCACAAGATCGGAAACATCGTTCAAGAACCTACGCATCTCAAATCTATGGTTAGACACCAACATGAAGCATATTTAGAAAACAAGGTAAACTTCAAAAAATACTCCTCCACACTCATATTACCTTGCCTAAGATTTATAAAATCCTCAATCTTAACCTCATTTTTCTCACGGGGAAAGTACTTTCCTAAGAAGGCTTTCTTAAACTCTTACCACTCTATAGGATCCGATTCAACCAGCCTATTGTCTTTGCATTGTGTGTATCACACTTGAGCAACCTCTTTCAATTGGTATGAAGCCAACTCCGCTTTCTGTTTAAAAGATACGCCCATAACATGTACTATCTCATAAACCTTATCCAAGAATGCTTAGGGATATTATCCAACCTTAGAGCCAAGAAAGTTAAGAGGATTTATCCTACCAAAGCCCCTCAACCTGGAGGTCATGGTACTCTTAAGAGCATTCACCCTAGGCCTTACATTACGATTTGCTTGAGTCGTCATGGCTTGGGCTAGGGTGAGAAGAGACCCTCTAATCTCCTCATTAGTTATGTACAGGGGAACAAATGGAACCTCATTCCTTTTATTAGTTATAGAAACTTTCTCACCTTGAGGAACTTGACCGCCTTTGGGGAACTTGTTCACCTTGGGAAAGAACTCCCTCATTCACCACTTCCTCATCCACTCTTCTTGCGGGTTCCCTTCTTGTATTCATATCCTTTAAACACAAGAGAAGAGATTAAGAAATGTTACTTATAACCTCTACTATATGGCACGACATAAGAGTAATGAAGAAAGTGAAACTTTTATCGTCCTATATGCTCTTGCTCATAGATGTGTCGCGAGTCACACCGATGAACAGGACTCTACTAGATGTGGCCTCATGAGACTTTTGAACCATAAAGACTACCTCATAACCTTATGCTTTGACTCAAAATTTTACGATTGAGAAGTACCCCCTAGAAGTAACATGGCGTACTTGACCTCTCAGAGGTCTTTTACAAGCCTTTTAGCATTCATTCATCACATAAATGTGAAAATAAGTATGGAATTAAAACTTTTCATACTAATAGTCAATAAAAACTCTTTTATAGAAACATAAGAAATAAATAAGTCTCATCATAAGCCATCTTAGACACAAGCCGATATCATAGAGTCGCGTCACTTTTTTACATTGAAAAGAAACTCATAATTTATATAAAGTCTTTAACGAAAGAATATTAGAAACCTAGTCCATGTCCTCGAACATATGAGGTAAAACCAATATTAATAGAAATCTACTTACCAAGCTTCAACTTCTATAAAATCCTAACTTGCCACCTATACTTGTAGACATAGAGAAACATATGGAATTAGCACAATTGATGCACAAAGTATGGTGAATGTCACATCCATGGAGTACCCCCTAGACGTAACCGGCGTTGTCATCCTCATCTCAACTAAGACTAGCTCTTAGCTTACATCATTACATTCATAGGTTAAAATGCAGAAAAATTTAAAACTTTTTAACTACTTCTACATTGAGGTCTACATAGACCTCTCGCATACACATAATATATTATATTCATATCGAGCATATTTAGATCCTTCATATAAGAAGAGTACATAGTCTTCTACTTTTATTGCACATAGATATATAAGATCTAACATAGTCTTAAAACTGGATTGTCTTATCTCATAGACATCTAAGTCGAATATAACATCTTGGGTTCAACACATACTTCATTACAATAAATGTCTGATATAGGTATAAACAAAGTCAACAAAGAAAGGGAATGAACTAAATCGTCTTTAAGACTGAACACTATCAGACAGCAAGATAGTGGCATCACCCTCGAAAAGTAAGGACCTACCCAACTTGGATGAGTAAGAATTCAAACTCTTCCATCAAAGTCGTCTCAATAGACCTTCAATGAACGGAACCTAAAATGTTGGAAAAAGGAGAAAATGGGGTTAGCAGATCACTTGTACTAAGTATAGGACCATATGCACATACAACATAGAAATCATGATAAAAGGGACATTTCATTAAAGTATGCAATTTACTTTGAAAAGCCTTATGAACATTCAAGAACCAATAACACATATTCCTTAAGTCAAGACCCATGCACAACACAAGACCAACATCAAACAAGTAATACTCAAGTCAACATGTATAGAGTTCATAAATTTCATCAAGCAAGACACTTACTCATTACCCACCCTTTAGCCTACAAGTGCAATGACCAAGCAAAGTCCATAACCTTACTCAATCAAGTAAACCAAAAAAAGGATCACAAGTAATGTCTAACTCTACATAACAAAGCATAATAGTAGTCATCATCATATTTAGCAATATAGACAAATAGCATGTTCATAAATGAAACTAACATCATATAGGATCATCAACATGTAAAGTCAACATATGTATAACATTCACTTTATATGATCATAAGAATAAAGAACAACCTCCTAAGGCCTCCATGAAAGCAAACTAGTGCAAGGCATATGTAGAGTCCCATACCCTTACCTATGCTAAGTCCAACCTCTTAAGTCAACGTAGTTAGTGTGTACTTCATTACTTCATTTTAATTTCGGGAACATCTTGCCTTAACCGATATAAACCACATGATCTAATGTGAAATATGGTGTCATGGAACCCTACACTGAAGGAAGGCGGACTACTTGCCAAGGTAGTATCAAAACATGAACATAGCAACTTCGTGGATCCACTAGCTAGTCTTCCTATGGGGGCAACATAGTTCATGAACTAGGGGATATAGTTGGGACCCTCTTTATGATACATGAATTATAGTCTTAAATATCATGAGTACAATAGTGATTCTACCTTCCCGATGAGGGAAGGGACACTCCTCACTCTAGTTCACTCGGTGCTAAGCTAGAGTCCCTTTTTTAAATGTCTTTCATTAATAATCATAACTTAGTTTAGGTCATAGGGTCTATTCCTTATATAATCATCATCATCGTAGCTCAATAGTAATCGCATGAGAATACCTTTAATTACAACCCTCCTATGTGAGATTACCACATTAACATCATTATATCATAGTAAGGCACATAGGTACTTCATTACCAACCTTATATCAATACATCTTAAGCAAATCTCACAATCACATAATTCAACACATTTCAATTCAACATCATATCAACCCTATAAATCTTAATGTAAGGTATACTTCAATACAACATCATCACTAAATCACAAGTAATCACAATTGAAGCAAAGGTTTGAGATCACAAGACTCACCCAATATCCTTCACAATGCCATCATCAAGGTCTTACCATCAACCCTCCAATTCAACCCAAAAATGAATGTAATATCATCACACAATAATAACCAACATAATAATAAATTCAATTGAATCACTACACAACAATTCATCACTAGTTCATAGCCTAGATTTATAGACTTAGATCAAGTTCATAGTCTACTTCACAACCCAGGTCAACTACTCAAGACCTAGCATAATTGGATTACCATATATCACAATCTACTCATAATTATCATAATAAAAACATAGGATAGTAATTCACAAACTAATCAAGCCAATGGAGTCATACTATGCAATTCAATTCAAGATCACAACCTAGGGTTAAAGGGAATAGGTCATCTTCTACAATTGATACCAATACATCAAGAAGTAATATAATTGAATCATAACTCATGTTAATCTACTCATTATCCAAAATGAATCAAAAAAAAGTGAATTAGATGATCAATTTCGTAATAGAAGCTAACCCATCTAAAACTCATCTTTTTTCAAAATCAATTTGAAGGAACCCTTTGAGGAAAAAATCCTTGAGGTGAATGGAATCCTTTAGCTTGTTGATTGATGAAGTTTGATGGAGAAAATTTTATATTTAGCAGCCCTAGAACCCCCTTGACCTTGACTTCTATGGTGTTCTTCTACTTGGGAGAGAGAAAGAAGAGAGAAGGAAGAGTAATTTGAGTATGGGAAATTATGAGGGCTTAGGTTAGTTTAATTAGGTTAGGGTCTTTATATAGGTCATTAAAAAACTTAATTGGACCTCCCTTAACCCCTAAATAATTAAATAACCACCTAATTAATTAATTTGTCTTACTTAAAACCGTGCAGCAATAGACAGTCTTCACAGACGAGACCACGATCGACGCCCCGTTTGTCAAACGACGACCTAGGGACCAACCGTCCTGTTGGTTCGTCGTTTTGGTCAGAGACTGTCCAAAACAGGCCTCATGGATTTTTCTAAGTTACATTGACGGTGGCCATCGACACCCCATTGGTTGGACCACAATCCGTTCTTTGCATTCGCTTGTGGACAGTGATTTTTTGCAACTTTTTTGCCAAATTGCAAAGGTCCTCATCTAGGGCCCTTGGTTGGTCCTTGGGGATTCATACCTGGAAATTTCTACTACAAACTAACACTAATACTTTTTATACACCCTTCCACAAAATTTCATTATTTTCCGACTCCTCCTAAAACTTAGTCAAGTAGGTTAAGGCATAGTAGCACCTCATTGAACTAGTTTCCGAAAGTCATGGGCGTTCTTTGACGTTTTGATTAGAAAAATTCCTAAATGACTTATATACATTAAAATTTACCTTAAAATAGTGTCTATACCTTTTGAAACCTATATTTGTCCCTAGAACACGTCTTAGACTTTCGGAGTATTACATTATCCCCCCTTAGGAACATTCGTCCCCGAATGACATTAAAATTCTTTAAGAGAAAGAAAAGACTCAAGACTAGCAGCCCAACCAACAATATGGAAAATATGAGTTACAACATCAATCATGGAATTTTTATATAGCAACACAAAACTTCAATTATTACACATAAGAACTTCAATTCACAATATGAGGAATTTCCTTCTCACAACAACATGAGCTCAATATACCATATATGAGTCTACTATGCCAAAACTCAACTTACCAACATGCTCAATATCATTTCATAAAGACTCACCATATCAAAATGCACAACATAACTCAAAACAAGAAAAATTACAGATCTTCAAGTCTATAGGCATACTTCACTGTAATTTCACTGTAACTAGAACATATTTGCAAAACTTCACCAAAAATCAAAACAACTTGAAATTTAGTCATTATTTTCATTATTAGTAAGAACAACTAACCTAAGTTATCAAATAGATGAGGGTAACGGGACTTCATGTCATCCTCGGCCTCCCATGTTGCACCCTCAACTAGGTGATTCTTCCATAACACCTTTACGGAAGCGACCTCTTTATTCCTTAACTCCTTTACTTTCCTATCAAGGATTTGAATCGGAACCTCCTCATAGGAGAGGTTCTCTTGAACACCTATACCTTCAATAGGAATAATGGACTCGGTATCACCGATACATTTCTTAAGCATAGAAACATGAAACACCGAATGAACCCAAGCAAATTAACTAGGTAAATTCAACTCGTATGCAACCTTACCAATCTTTTATAAAATTTCATAGGGACTCACATAACGAGGACTCAACTTCCCTTTCTTGCCAAACCTAACCACTCCTTTCATAGGTGAAATTATTAAGTACACTTTATCACCTTCTTAAAAATTTTCCCTTCTCTTATGGTTGGCATAAGACTTTCACCGGCTATAGGCTGTTTTCAAGTGATTCCTTATAATATGAACCTTCTCCAAAGTGTTAAAAATCAAATCGGAACCCAAAAGTGAAGACTCGCCTACTTCAAACAATCCAATTGGAGATCTACATCTCTTACCATACAAATCTTCATAAGGAGCCATAGATATAGATGAATTGTAAGTATTGTTGTAAGCAAACTCGGCCAAAGGTAAGTGCTTATCCCAATTTCCCTTGAAATCAATTATACAATCTCTAAGCATCTCCTCAAGGGTTTGAATAGTCCGATCCGCTTGACCATCCATTTGATGGTGAAAAGCAGTGCTTAATTGCACCTTGCTACACAGCCCTTTTTGGAATGACCTCCAAAACCTAGATGTGAATTGTGCACCCCTATCTGATATGACGGATAACAGAATACCATGGCGATAAAGAATCTCAACTATGAAGATTCTTGCATAATCCTCCGCTGAATAAGTAGACTTGACGGGAATAAAATGAGCGGATTTTGTCAACCTATCCACAATCACCCATATGGAGTCCTATTGTTTTTGTGTCCGAGGCAAACCTACCACGATATCTATATTTATGTCTTCCCATTTCCAAGTTTGGACTTGTCTTTCTTGGGGTAAACCACCTGGCTTTTGGTGTTCGGCTTTCACTTGTGGGCATATGGACACTTTGCAACAAATTCCTCTATGTGCTTCTTCAAGCCTTCCAACCAAAAAATTTCTCTAAGGTCATGATACATCTTGTTAGAATCCGGCTGAATGGAATAACCTGAACCATGAGCTTCCTCAAGAATCCGCTTCCACAAGTCATCAATATTGGGTACACATAACCTTCCTTGATACCTCAAGACACCATCCTCCCCCAAGGAAAATGACTCATTATGATTTCCTAGAACTGACTCCTTCAACTCCATGAATGATTGATCAAGGTGTTGTTTAGACTTTACCTCAACAACCAAAGATGATTCGGAGTTATGATAGACCATTGAACCACCATTCGGAGAATCTTCCAATTTCACCCAATCTATCAAACCTATGAACATCTTTCACTAGGTATTTCTTGGCTTCATGTACATGAGACACAATACCCATGGTCATACGGCTTAAAGCATCTGCAACCAGATTGGCCTTGCCGGGATGGTAGAGAACACTCATGTCGTAATCTTCAACAATTCCAAGCACCTTCTTTGTTGTAGATTCAACTCCTTTTGAGTAAACACATAGTGATGACTTTTATTGTCCGTATACATATCAACATGAACACCATACAAATAGTGCCTCAATATTTTCAAGGCAAATACCACGGGCGCTAACTCGAGATCATAGTTGGATAGTTCTTCTCATGCAACTTAAGTAGTCTAGAGGCATGACTCAAACCACTCATATTTCACCTTCTTTTGGGTTAAGTAGTCAAGGGAGATGCAATGGATTCAAAATCATCCACAAACCTCCTTTAATAACCCGCTAGACCCAAGAAACTCCTAATGTCGGTTGGAGTCAATGATCTAGGCCAATTTTTCACCGCTTCGGTTTTCCTTAGATCAACCTCAACCCCCTCACTAGAGATGATATGACCAAGAAACGTCACCGACCTCAGCCAAAACTCACATTTGTTATACTTGGAAAATAATTGGTTCTCCTTAAGCACTTGTAGCATTACCCTTAAATGACCCATGTATTCACCCTCATTTTTCAAATATACCAAGATGTCGTCAATGAAGATAATGGCAAATGAATCTAGGTAACTTCAAAACACTCTATTCATGAGATCCATAAATGCCGCCAGGGAATCAGTGAGGCCAATGGACATTACTAAGAACTCATAGCGACCATATTTAGTCCGAAATGCAGTGTTTGGTATATCCTCACCTCTCACCCTAAGTTATTGATACCTAGATCTCAAGTCAATCTTAGAAAAGTAGTTTTCCCTTTGGAGTTGATCAAACAAGTCGTCAATCCGAGGGAGAGGATACTTGTTCTTAATAGTGACTTTATTGAGTTCGCTATAATCAATGCACATTCTAAGGGACCCATCTTTCATCTTCACAAACAAAACCTGAGCACCCCATGGAGAAATACTAGGTCTAATGAAGCCTTTGTATAGTAAGTCTTTGAGTTGAGCCTTCAACTCTTTCAATTCGGCCGGAGCCATCCGATAAGGAGGAATCGAAATGGGGTTGGTATCTGGTAAAAAGTCAATACCGAAATTGATTTCTCGTTCGGGAGGGATTCCGGGAAGATCATTAGGAAAGACCTCCGGAAATTCCCTTACTATGGTGACTAACTCAATAGGACGATTTTCGAAGTCTAAATCATTGGCTCTTACAATATGATATAGACACCTTTTAGAGATCATCTTACAAGCTTTCAAACATAAAATGATACGACCTCTAGAAATAGAATTTCCCTCCTTCCACTCTAAAATGGTTCATTTGGAAATTTGAACTTCACCACCTTTGTTCTACAATCTATGGTAGCAAAGCAATGAGTATACAATCCAGACCAAAAATGACATCAAAATCGACAATATCAAGTTCTACTAATTCAACTTGAATCAATAGGACAATTTCTATAAACCCTCTTTGCAACCACCGACTCACCTACCGGGGTAGTTACCATGAAAGGTTCATTTAGAATATCGGGAAAAATGTCAAACTTTCTAGCTATCAAGGGAGTAAAAAAAGATAATGTTGCACTCGGATCAAGTAAAGCATATACATCAATAGAAAACACTTGTAACATACTGGTCACCACATCGGGAGAACTCTCTTGTTCACACCTTGAGCGAAGTGCATAAAAGTGATTGTTCTTTAGAGGATCCACATTAGAACCACTAGCTTGAACTTGACCACCTTAAAATATCCACTATTTCCATCCTTCATCATCTCCAACAATTCCACACATTAATAGAACTTACCAATTAGAATGTCCATATTACTAGACCACCAATTCATCCATATCAATGATTCAACAAAGCCCAATATAGATATCAATATTATAAAGCAAACTATGAACAACTCCAAAAATGATCAACATATAACTCAATAGCCCTTAACAATTTATGAATGAACCTATCATAATTTACTCATGATCAATACCCACACTTTAGACCAAAATTAGGAATTCAAGGAATACATGGGTTCATTGAATTTTTTATCATTAAACCATCAACTAGAATTGAATACTTCATAAATCATCAATTTAAACCTTATCATGCAAAAACCATACTTAGAATCTGAAATAGGATTTTTGAGATTTTTGTAGAAGTCTTTGAATTGGTTTCTTGAATGATAGAAGAATCAAGTATGAAATCGTCATACCTTATTGGTAGAAAACCCAAGAATTTCAGGTTGAAAACTTGGAGAATTTGACCTTTTTCCTTGGAGCTTCAAAGCTCATCCATGGCGGTTTTGGAGAGTGAGAATGGAGAGCTTTTGATTTTAAACTTGAGGGTTTTGTTTTGATTGGTGAATTTGGGGTGAAAATGATTCAAAAACCGTTTATAATAAATCCCCAAAGTATCCAAAATACTCATACACTAATTGGACTTTTTAACCAAGTCTAATTTGACATTAAAACGATGCGACCAAATCTGAGACATGGCTTCCATCGCGGGGATAGCTCCAAATCTTGGTTGTAGAATTTAATTTGAGGTATAATGGTTCGTGAAAATCCCGCGTCACAAGGCAAAAAAAATTCCTTTTAAGTGGCAGCTGCACGACACGCTAGAAGCTCAAAAACAGGCTGACTTGGTAGCCTTCATACCAAACCTTGGGTACTCCTCAAGGACTCTCAGGGTGGTCCTGAGGGAGTGATGCCTGGACGTTTTGACCGTAAACATGTCCCTCTAGGTGTTACTGTCATCCCCACTAATTTTAGACACCAAACAACATCTAAAAAACATGCATAATAAACAAGGATACACTAGCACACACAAGACTAGTTTCCGGACGTCTGGGTCGTCCTTTGACGTTTGACTTGGAAACTCTTTAACACTGACTTCAAAAGCTACTCTTCCTTATTTTAACAAGTTATTAACTCAAGAAACTCACATGAAGCTCTACTTTATCCTAGTTCACTTTGAGGGTTGTAAAAAGCAATGAAGGAGAGAAAAAATGGGGGGAAGGGTTTGGGTTTCACCGAAAAACTCTCCAGCATGGTGGTGGTCGGAAAGGCAATGAATAGTAAAAAGACTTTAGAAATCTAAAAAATATTAAAAGTTATCGCAAATATTTTTGTCCACCACCACAACTTAAAGTCTAAGAAATAGGTTAAATATAAAAATCAAAAACAACTTATAGTATGAAATCACTATTAAAACCATGGGCTAAAACCACTAGCTTAATGTATATCAAATATTATCCTTATTTAAATGAACTTCTAGATTGTGTAAAATATTAATAAATGTAACGAATAAAATAAATATTAAAAATATAATAAACATAACTGATGACAAAACTAATGAATTAATCAAAATGAATAAATATTTGAACGTATCCAATCGGATGTGACAAAAAAATGTAATTAAAATTTACCGATAAAAATACTAAATTTTGACATATTAGAATATTTATTCATAGACTTATTTAAAATTATAAAAAAGGTATTTTGAACAATTAAAATTTAAAAAAAAACTTAAAAGTTACGAATTTTAAAAATATAAAGCCAAAATTGGGTGTCAACATGAGGTTATTTAACTACCTAACCGACCTATATTTGTTGAAAGAAGAAGGAAGGTGATGATTGGAACATGACATGTTCCAATTGTGATCTTCCTTCTCCTTCAACAATATTTAACCCCTGATTAAATAACTAACTTAATTCCCAAACAACTAACTAAACCAAAAAGCTAAAAAAAAATTGGCAGCATCCACGCCCACCCATCCACCGACCGTGGATAGGTCTATTGGTCGTGAACCACTTTCGTGATTGTGATCGGAGACTCTTTTTCAGGATTGTGTAGGCCTTGACCCATGCCCATGATCCACGAGTCGTGGACCAGTCTATTGGCCGTGAACTGAAATTGTGAACCATGCTGTTTTGACAGCTTTTTGGGCAGTGTTGAGAACCTCCGCAGGGACCATTGGGTTGTCTTTGGAGAGCTATACCCAGACGTTTAGCCCCTTCAACATTCTATTCTGAGTACTGGAATCATTTATCTTGATTTTAGCCCTGATACGACACTCCAAAACTCTTGCCAAGGACTCTAGATCTCACTAATTCATCTCACTAAATTCGGGGGTTTTACATCATAAAAATTCTGGAACTCAGCTGAATAATTTTGGAAAAAGATATTCAGAAATACATATCTACATCACAAGAGAAATTGTGAACAAAAAATAAATGAATTTATATTACAATAAAAATTAAACTAATACAAACTTTAACTGAAGTTATAAGTTATATGAATATTTCTTTACCAAAAATATTCAAATATTAAAAAGTCGTAAAACAAAAGGTAAGTGTTTATATAGTAATAACTATTTAAAGAAACCTTCCGAACAATTTAAATCATATTAGTAGCATTGAAAATAAAGTCATTCTTTATCATGGGCATCAATAAAACAAATCGTGACAACTCTCTATTTCTTGAGAAGTTTAATAATTTTTTAAAGAGATATTCATAAGTATATATCTACATCACAAGAGAAATTTTTAACAAAAAACAAATGAATTTAGACATAATATAAATTAAACAAATACAAATTTCAAACGATGTTATTACAAGTCATATTTACTTTTCTTCGTCGAAAAATACTTAAGTATTATGAAATAATAAACTAGTAAAATATAAGGGCAATGTTTATATATAGTAATAATTATTTTAAATCAAATTTTCTGACAATCTAAATTACATAAGTTAAATTGATAAATAAAGTCATTATTTTGTCTTGTCCATAAAAAAACCAAATTGTGACAACTCTCTAACACTACAGAAGCTTAGTAATTTTTTAAAAATATATTCAAAAGCATATATCTACATCACAAGAGAAACTATTAAAAAATAAAAGAATTTAGACTACAACATGTTAAGTTCATATGTTGGAACATTACATACTAGTGTATATACTAAGCAAAAACATAATTATTTCATCATCGGAATTATTTTGCTCAAGTCCTCGAGGTTAGGAATATACCCTCTTGGGATAAAACTATTTACTTCGTCAGAATAGTGGTACCTCATATTTCACTAAAGTTCGAACTCACTCAATGACAATAAATCACAAAAAAAAAATTAAAATGCATAACTAAGAAGAGTAAAGAAGACTTAAAAAATTGTGGTTTAAAAATGAGAGGAAACGTCTCTATTTGTAGTCAATAAATGGTAGTATGAACAATTATTTTTTTTGTCCTATCTTAAAAGTCATGACATTCTGAGAAGTCACAATCCTTTATAGAAGACACAACTTATTGAAAAGTGACAACTCTTTGGGAAATTCACAACTCTTCGGAAAAGTCACAACTCATTGAAAACTCACAACCCCTTGAAAAAGTCAAAACTCATCAAAAAAAATGCACAATCTGAGTTAGGAATATTATTTTCATTTAATATAGGAGTTCATCCTTTTTAAGGTATTATAGATAGATAATATATATATATATATA
>NC_028647.1:33275203-33293946 GCF_001406875.1 Solanum pennellii | reverse complement strand
AAAACCCTAGGCCCGCCTACGAGGCGCCAACACAAACAAGGATTCCTTTTTAAATTATTTCTTTTCAGATTAGTTTTCTCTTTCATGAAAAGTTGTGGCTTTTAATAAAAAGTTGTGATTTTTATTGAAAAGTTGTGATTTTTATAAAAAAAAATTGTGACTTTTATTAAGAGTTGTGACTTTTATGCAAAGTTGTAACATTTATGAAAGGTTGTGACCTTTCCAAAAAAGTTGTGACTTTTGCAAAGAGTTGTGATCTTTTGGGTAAGGCACAATAAAGATTTGTTCAAATTATCCTTTGTCGTCTATAAATAGAGTGGTTTCCTTTCATTTTAAAACAACGAAAATTCTGAACTTTTTCTTCTTCTGCAAACTTAAATAATTGGTCCTGAACTTCTTCTTCTTTTGCTCCTTCTGCACAATTAAATATTTGTGTACTTTGCTCATGTTGAGTGGCTCACTAACAAGAAACATAGTGCATTTGGGCTCCATTTGTCCTTTTTATTCTATTGTTACAGATACCATATTTTACGGTCATTAATTTCTACTTATGATTGTAATTGTTTTTTTGAGTACATGTTTTAAAATTTGTTGTTTATGTTTATGTAAAGTTATTGTTTAAATATTTTTTAGTACACACTATAGGCAAATCTAACTACCGCAAATTCACAAAGTACTTTTTACAGGATACATATATTTACAACATTCTCTAAAGAAATATTTTCCTCTCCAAGAGATCAAGCCAAAAAAATTATATGATTTTTTGTTGTTCTCATAATAATTCTATTCTACTATTATATAAGAGGGAGTTTGCTCAAAGCAGACTCCTCTCCGAGAACATGCCTGCCTGGCATAGTAAGGGTAATATTGATAGTTTTTAATTATCGTATTCAAATTATTGTACTTTAAACTATTAAATCTATATTTTCTTCTAATATGATCAAAAAACTAGAGTGTTAATATGTCTATATGTTTCACTTTTAAAATGTGGGGCCTACTCACGTTCTAGGTATTACAACTTTTTCAATTGTTCCTTATTCTTTTGTTGGAACTGATTTAAGTATGAATTGAAGTCAGGTACGTACTTCAATCTATTATTTCAAAATAGAAAGAGAATATAATTATTATACTAATTTACTAACCAAATAAAATAGTATATTCAATTTTATCATTGTATGAATAATAAATGAGGCTAATTTAAATTTATCTTCATATTTATAACATGTAATTTAATAATATAATACAAATTTTATTTGGAGTAATCAGTTACTTTTTTACCTATTATAATTGTAGTTGTACAAAATTTTTGTATGTTATCTAATAATTTAATAAATAAACTTTGTTCAAAAGTACTTTTACGAAAATATTCAGAGAAAAAAAACCACACCGTAAAATGTTTGTACGTGCGATAAAACTTTAGTGAATTCTAATTTTTAAATATGAGAATTGCATATAATATAATAATACAAAAATTTCTACAAAACCATTCATTTTCTTCAAATTTAAGAAAGATTGTTTCCCATCTTGTAATACCCTAAAACGAATTAAGGTGAAGTAGATCTTCATGAACGTTCTTGGGTTAATTTTGTGTTAAAATGAGTTACATTGATATCTTTAGGAAGTGTGTGAAGTTTGGTGAAGTTTGGAGGTCAAACATCCGAGAACGTCCATGACGTTCAGAAGGTGTGCCTTAGATTGTGCTTGTGTGTCTTCATGTGTTTTGGTGAGATTTACGTGTTCGTTTTAATCTAAATTGATCTGGGATGTTCCTAAGATCTTGACGACTATGTTTAGGGGTTTAAAGTTCGGGTACGATCCCACCTAGGAGCCACGAGGGGCCCTAGAAGAGGACCCCATCCCTTTGGTAGGATGCTGCCAAGCAGCGACCATCGACGACCACAAGGGACGGTCCGTTAGTCAACAAACGGTCCGTCGACCTTTGGAGTCGACTTCCCCTTCAAGGCTAGAAAATCCTACACATGAGAGAGTCTCAGTCCCAATCGATGGACCCCGACCAACGGGGCGTCGATTGGGAAATGGTCCGTTTGTGGGGAGCCATTGGTGCTGCCCGCAAAAGCTGCAAAAAAAATTGTCTTGGCTTGGGTTGTTTGGTAAATTCACCTTTAGTATTTTAGTAACCTTGGATGATATTTTTAGGGTCTTTATATTAAGGAGTTTCAAACCCTAAGACCTAATTTTAGACTTTATTTCCTAAAACCCAAAACCCTTCCCTCAAGAAAACTCTCTCAAACCTCCATAGAAGTTAGAAGTTAAGAAAGAGCTAGGAGGGATGTTTATAGGTGATTTATTCATCAAAAATAAGTGGGGTTTCCTCTATTTGAGTTATGGTAGTCATCCTTTAACTCTCTTCCATCCAAGGAGTCCTTTCTAATAGATTTTCAAAAAGGGTTTCCAGACTCTATCTCCTTTTATCTTTGATTCTAAATATGGGTCTTGCATGAAAATATTTTAATTTATTCAAATACGATGTTTCAAATGTTAGTTGGTGATTTTAATGCTAAAACTTCAATAAAAATATTTTAAAGCTTTTTATCAAATATTGACTTAAGGAATGGGTTAAATGAGCATGGTCTTGTAGTCTTTGAGATTTGGTTTCCTTGTGTCGATATTGTAGTTTAGTGACTGCCCTAAGGTCTATTTTATGATGAATTGTTGAGTAAATTGTAAATAGGAGCGAAATCTTTGGAAGAATGGTAAATTGGTTCCATTGTTAACTTTCCTTATGAAATGCTCTTGAATAGTATTGTCCACCTTCTTGGTGGCGGTGTTTACTTGATGAATTTGGATATACTTGATATGTATTGTAAGTGTGGCTTTGAAGGCCTAATGTGTGAAATGAAGTGATAGTGAAGATCGTTCTTGTAATGTGTATTAAGAAGCTTGAATTGTTTGTTTTGCTTAGATTATGACTAAATGAAATAAGTGTATATGTTGAGCATGTTAAAGTGTGTAATGTGATGAATGAAGGTCTAAGCATTTTTAGAATTGAATGTAAATGAAATGACGCTTATGTGCAAGGTTTGTTCACATGTACACACACATACACACATTTTGAATGAATGAATGAATGAAATTAAAGACTGTAAATGAAAAGGGAAGTTTTGGGGTAAACATTCTTCGTGAGTTGAGATGAATTGTTTAGTAGCAACCTCATTATCTTCAAAGAGCTTTATAAGATAGGTAGGAGGAGTGATACCCTTCGTGAGTTGAGATTTGGTGTCCACTAGTTATCCTTAACCTATAGTATAAAATGTTAAGAATCTGTGGGAAATTATGCTTAACACTGAGAGGATATGAAGAAGGGGTGGTTACACTTCGTGAGTTGAGATGTTGTATTCCAATGTACCTCTTGAGATGAGTACTCCTTGTTATTATAGAATGAGTTACTTAGTAGCAATCTCCTTATACCTTAACTATGCGCTCGCATAGGTATAGCTATTGGGAAAGCCATGTAAAAGCTAAGAGAATGACCTTATTCTATGCAAGTGAGGATCCCTCATCCGATAAGGGTTAATATCGGGATTCCATGTCTAGCTCTTATGGTCTATGTTAGTTAAGCTAACCTCCACAAAAGTAATGAAAGTACTAAGTCTTCTAAAAGAGTGTACTAATTAGTGTAATGGTGGAATGAGACGCTATCTATCCATTGCACTAGGTAGGCATTCCGAAAGGGAAGTCTTGGTGAGTCTTATATGAATTGAGTGAGCTAAGTCTTCTAAAAGAATGTGCTGCTTAGGATATGTGGTGGAATGGGATGCCATCTATTCATTGCACTAAGTAGGCATTCTGAAAGGGAAGTCTTGGTGTGTTTTATATGAATTGAATGAGCTAAGTATTCTATAAGAGTGTACTACTCAGGGTAGGTGGTGGAATGGGGATGTCATCTACTCATTGCACTAAGTAGGCATTCCGAAAGAGATGTCTTGGTGTGTCCTATGTGAAGTGTTTAAGTGTTCTTCTAATGTCTTGTCATTGAGTGGGAACTTTTCCTCCTGAGCCGAGTAAGCCTAGAATGGGTAGTCTTGGGGATCACCTAGGTGTGTATTGAAGGAGGTGTATGGGTGTTTCCTTCATGTCTTACCTTGGTGAGTCTTAGGATAACCTTAGCGAGGGAAAATCCTACGGAAATAAGTTCACTTCCTCTTGGATTGACTTTGGGAGTTCACTGTTTTGGGGATTAAAATAGTTCACTGTAATGCTAAAAATGAATTCACTGTAACTTTTGGGCAGTTTACTATAAAATGGTCCTTTTCGTTAAAATTATGAAAATCCTTCTCTAAGTGTTAAATAATGATTCTTATGTTGTTTTACTCCTCTATTCATAAAGGTTTTACTTATTTGTCATGAAACTGTATTTATACTAAAATGTCCCTTTTTGCATGTTTTTGCATATGTCATACTTAGTACATTGTTTTGTACTAACCCTACACTTTTCTATACTCTACAAGTATAGGTTTGGAAGCAAGGTTGAAGTCAGAAGTCAAGCTTGGGAAAGACTCTCTCAAGAGTAAGTATGTCCTCATATATTCGAGGGCACAATTCTATTTCTTAGTTTCTTTATTTAAGACTTATTATGTATTTCTTTTAATGTAAAGGAAAGTGTCCCTAAGATATTATGTCGTGTCTTTAAGTTTTCTTGTGACGATGAGATTTTCTTAGTATTTACGAAAGAATTCCTTTTCATAGTAAAAGTCGTGAAAAGTTTCGAATTCCACACTACTTTTCATGTCTTGCGCAATAAATGATAGTTAAAGGGATTGTACAAGACCCCAAAGGGTCAAGTACTCCTTGTAACAATCCAACGGTTGCCCTAACTTCTACGGGGTACTTGTGGGTCGTTACACTTCCTAAATTATGGAAAATATTTTCCAAAACTCTACCAAATCCTTTTTTCTCTTACTCTACCCACATGTGACGACCCTAAAAATGAACAAGGTTTATCTTGTGCTTTAAGGGCTGTTAAATAGCTTAGTTAATGTGATATGTTCTGAAGTCAGTCCAGTTAAGTTTGAAGTCAAACATCAAGGGACGAACACAAACGTTCGATGACTAGTCCTTATGTTCTTGCATGTGTGCTAGTGTGCCTTTGCATGTTACGTGGCTTATTTGGTGCCTAAATTGATAGGGAGGTTCCTAAGACCTATATATGCATGTTTAGGAGTTTAACGTCCGGGTACGACTCCCCCTAGGACCCACAAGGGGGACCTAGAGGAGGACCCCAAATCAAATCTTGAAGGTGCCTGACAGCCTGCATGCAGTGCCAAACGACAGCCAGTTGTTTTAATGACGGCTCGTCGACTTGGGGAGTCGATGGATACTGAAGGTCTGCAAGTTCATGAGCCTTTGAAATAAACCAGGATCCCTCATCAACGGGACGCCGTCAGAACAACGGTCCGTTGGTGGTGGGTGTGGTTTGGCACTTGCAAATCTGCCTTCTACACGGCTTGGCTTGGGGTGCTTTGGGAAATTCACGCCAAGTCTTATAAATTAGGAACGGTTGTTTTAGGATTATTTGTTTCTTTTATGAGTATTAAAGTGATTTAACTCTCATTTAGACCCTAACACCTAAATCAAAAACCCTTTCACTCCCAAGTTTTCTCCAAAAACCTCCATGAGAGCTCAAGGTCAAGATGGAGCTTAGATGATGGATTTCAATGGAGTTCTTCTTCAATTATCTTTGGGTTCTTCTAATAAGATATGGGAGTTCTTTATCTAAGGCTTGTTATCACCTTAGAACCAATTTCAAAGTGATTTCAAAGTTCATGAAAAATTCAGATTTCTACTCTAAGTCGTGGGTTCTTGCATGAAACGTTTTCAAACCATGAGATATGATGTTATTGATGTACAATTTATGTTTTCCAATAAAAATCTCCATGAACCCTTTACCTTCTATAATCTGCAAATTTGGCTATAATATGGGTGATTTGATCATGGCTTGATATTAGTGAATTCATGTGTAGATTGTATTGGTCTATTGAATTGTGTGTAGATCATTATTGAATTGTATATAGGGTGCCTTAATTTGATGATATATATGTTGTGTATTGTTGGATAATTGGTATAATTGTATTGTTTGTTTAGAATGTGTATATGGCAATTGGTAAGAGCCTTTGTGAAGTGCATTGATTGAAATGGCTAAGGAATGTAGATGATCATGATTGGAAAGGTGATAAGTTGACTTGATCTCTCTATATTATGTAGAATTATAATAGAATTTCTATTGATTGGTATGGTCCACTTACGGTGGCGGTGCTTATGTGTTGTTATGTGATGAACATGGCCTTGTCAACATTATTTATGTAAATTGTAGTAGTATCATGCTAGGGCTTATGTGAAGGTATAATGTGTAGATGTTTATGTGAAGTAAGGTGATCAGGTAGAAGATGTTATGGCTTATATGATTATGTTAGGTGATGTTATGATGTGATATATATGTAATATTTTATATGCAAAGTACTCTTGTAATGATTATATGACCTTGTATGGATGCTAATGTTATGATCCTTCTTTAAGTGATGGTATATGGTAATAAAAGCTCTAAGAAATGTCTTATGTGATGATGTTGCATGTGTATGTGTGAGGTTAAAGCATGTTGTCCTTTAAATGACTATGTGTGACTAGGGTAGAATGTGATAAGTTTCTATATCTGTTGATAAGGTATCTTGTTAGGTAGACTTAGTTTCCCTACTTGGTACTTGAATGATATTGAATAAGTAATATGAGGAATGTTGTGTCTTGATTTGGTAGACCCAAGTCCATCTTTTTGATGCATGAAAGATATGTGAATATGAGATCCCTTGACTTGGGAGGCTAAAGCATCATTGTCATGTATGTGTATGACTGAATGATGAATGAAAGTCTAGGATCGGTACACCTAAGATGGTACCTTTCTAAGGATGACTAACATAGGACCTTGAATAAGTAAAGAAGGACAAGAATTTAAGGCCTTGAATAAGAAAGGAAGGCTAGGAATGTGAAACCTGGAATATGGAAAGAAGGTTATGATATCCTTGAAGTAGAAAGTCGTAATGGTATCATTCTCGTGTGAATGATGGACTTAGGGATAGGTAAGAAAGTCATTGAGCTATCCTTATTGATCATTGAGTGGCAGCCCTAGTGGACCCATCTTTGGTAGTTGTATTATGATTTGGTAGTGACTAAGACATGGTACCTCTTCATATGCTCATTATATGATTGAACTTACTGTATGAGAACATGGCTAGTTCCAAGTGAATATGCTTGTGACAGTGGCTCTACTTGAGAAGTAGACTAGAGTACAAAGAAACCCTTGATATTCCTTAACAATGTGCCTACAAGGGAGGTGTCCTAGTTCTACCCTTGTCAAGTAGAACACCCTCCTTCGGAGTAGGGAAGACTCTGGATTTCATGCCTAGCTATTATTGTATATGTCGATTAATGTCTATTCTCATCATGCGGATGCATTCTAGTATTGGAGAAGTTCTACAATGTTTAGGTAGTGGAATGGGACGTTATCTGGACATGGCACGAGTAGGTTTTGAAGATGCTAGAATGTGGTTTTAGTATGTCTTTTCCATGACCATAATGTGAAGACCTTTAAATAATGATTGTCTTTCAAAATTGTTTTAATGATGATATCGTTTCTTAATGAAGTATGTTTTATGAAAAAGGTACTTACCTAGGGTAGCTTTAAGGATTGCTTAGGTAGACTTGAAGAGGATGTATGGGCGATCTCTTCATGTTTTACTTAAGTGAGTCTTAGAGTAGCCTTAGGTAGGAAGTTTATAAGATGTAAAGACTTGTCTTATTGACCATGGAACTATGTGATATGTGATGAAATTTAATAACGTACTTTAAGTAGTCTTCAGGATCATCTAAGTGTGTGTGAAGGGGTTGTATGGGCAGCAGCTTCATAACTTACTTAGGTGGGTCATAGGATAACCTTTAGTAGGGGGTCTATGTGAATATGGTTATGCGATTGTGTTAGTTGAATATGTTTAATATGTGATTGTTGAATTAGATTATGTCTCTTAAACACTTTTATGAAGGTTTTTTATCAAAATGTCATGGAAGCATGTTTCTATACTAAATGTCCCTTTTTCATGGTTTTTGCATGGCTTCCATACTTAGTGCATTCAATGTGCTAACCCCTTTTTTTCCTTTTTGACGAAAGTGTAGAGAATTGGAAGTTTTCATTTGCCAGAAAGGATGGAGAGCTTTCTCAGAGTTTGAAGATGAAGTATTGGTGAATCCTCATCGATTTGAGGACAAGACCCATATGTTCCTTTTATGTCTTTAGAATTTATTTTAAGTCTTGTATGGGATTAGCCCCAGGTGTTGTACATTCAAAGTATTAGATGGTTTAAAGAGACATTGTAAAGGTTAGATGATTTTAAATAAGTCTCCCACTTGCTTATTAATGAAATTATTCTTCGTGTGTGAATAAAGTTATAAATTTTTGCTCATTTTTAGAGTATATTATGCAATGATTGATATGAGAGGCTTGTGTGGGACTTCTCGGGGTCCTTGTAACACTTCTAAAATGACTTAGGTGGAACTAGAGCCTAAAACTTGTATCATGAGGTTTTAAGTCCTAAAATGGTTTACAATGATGTCTATAGGCAGTATATAAAGTTTGGTGAAGTTTGATGGTCAAACGTCCATGACATACGAAAGGTTTGCCTTGAAACATGCTTGTGTGTCTTAGTATGTTTCATCAAGTTTTACATGTTTGTTTTGGATGATATTTATGTGAGAGGTCCTTAACATGTGTACGACTATATTAGGGTTGAAAACGTCCGGGAAAAAGTCCCCAAGGACCAACCAAGCGTTCCTTGAGGAGGACCCAACTACTAGCCAAAAGCTGTCAAAACCAGCCCCACCTACAGAAGGCAATCGACGCCCTGTAGGCTGGTCGACGCCCCGTAGGTGGAGGGCATAGGTTAACACTTAGGTTGGGGAGCTTATGCTCCCATGTAGCCAGTCTCTAACCAAAACCACGGGCCAACAGGAAGGTCTGTTGGTGGGTCTACGGGGCGTTAGTGGCAACCGTCGTTTGGCACCTACAATTTCCTGCAAGTGTCTCGGCCACCCCAAGGGCACTTTAGGGTTTTCACCTAGCCTTCCTAAAATTAGTTTTATGGTTTATTAAGGTTATTTTAGATATTTTAAATAGCTTTATAAGTCAAGAACCCTTATTCAAGTCATTATTCAAAATCAAAACCTCAAGACCTTTAAATAACTCTCTAGAACACCATGGAAGCTTGAAGGGATATTGGAGCTTGAAGGCTGATTTCTCCATAAATTATTCTCAATTTTCATAGTCTAGCATCAATTAATGTATGGTCTTCATCCTTGAATCTTTTTTCTTCAAGGAGACAATCTTCAAAGTGGTTTTCTAAAACTTTCTCAAAACATAAACTTCTAAATTGTGATCTAACCATGGGTTCTTGAATAAAATTTTTGAATAATCGTATGATGATTAATTGTTGTTAATTTTATGATTTTAACCTAAAAACTTTATGAACCCATGCAAACCATGCAATCCTAGTTTTGACTATATTATGGGGAAATGATCATGTCTCTATACTATTGAATTCTTGTGTAGTTTGATTACGTCTATTGAATTAGGAAAGAATTATTTTAGATTAATATATAGTCTATACTAAATTGATTAATTTGTATTGTATTACTTTGGATTTATTATATATTGATATTATTGGATTGAATTGGTGATCATGGCTTTTGGTAAGAGCCTTTGAGTATGGAGTCGGTTGATTTGGCTATGGATTGAAATTGTGAGATTGCATTGGTGGTATGCTGCCCTAAATCTCTCTATATTGTGTAGTTCAGGTCTTGAATTATGATTATGATTAGTATGGTCCACTTATGGTGGCGTTGCTTATGCGCTATACTTGTGAATTATGTGGCCTTATCGGCATTACTTTATGAATTGTGCAACAATGTAGCCTCGTCAGCGTTACTTCATGAATTATGATATTATCATGTTATAACTTGATTATGTGAGTATTGTGAAGGACTTTATTACTTATGTGTATATGTGAAGTCAAAGTATGAGGCCTCCTAGTTAATGATATGTGTCTCTAGTAGGCTATAGTGAAGTCCTTATGTGTATTACTTGATATTGAAGTATGATGCTTCTTGATGGCTTATATGAGACTTGTTATGGTTTATATTGATGGTGTTATATTAGTGATTTGGGTTATGTATAGTTTAATTGGTTGTCCCTATGTTCTTCTTGAATGATATGCTATATGTGAAAAGGTAAAGGCATGTGTGTCTCTTATTTTGGTAGACTTGTGTCCCTCACATGATACATGAAGAATGTGAATATGAATCCTTGACTTTGTAGGTTAGATCACCCTTGGTCATGAATATGTATGAATGGAATATGATCTTGAATTTAGCAAAGAAGGTCATTTATGTGAAACCTTTTAGAATGAAGGTTATGATATCCTTGAAGTTGAAAGTCGTAATGATATCCTTCTCGTGTGAATGGTGGACTTAAGGTTGGTTGTCTAGAAAGGCATGAAATTATATTTAGGAAATTCATCGAGCTATACTCTTAACCATTGTAAGGCAACCCTAGGGGACCTCTTTGGTAAGGTTTTGTATGATTTTGTTATGAACAAGATATGGTACCTCTTCATATGCTCCTTTATTGAATTATTCTATCATAACAAAGGCTAGCACCGAGTGAGTATGCTTGGGAAGTTTCTCTAAATAAGATGACATTAGAGAACAAAGAAACCCTCGATATTCCTTAACTATGTGCTTACATGGGATGTTCCCTAGTTCTACCATTGGCAAATAGAACACCCTCCATCGGAGTAGGTTAATGACTCGGATTCCATGCATAGATAGTATGGTCTATGTAGGTTATTGCCTATTCTCATCATGTGGGATACATGCTTGTGCTGGAGAAGTTTTATGAGGTTAATGTAGTGGAATGAGATGCTATCTAGACATTGCACGATTAGATGTTGAAGATGTTAGTGTGTGAGTCCCTAGGTCTTCTCCAAGACCATTATGTGAAAGTCCTTAAGTGTTGAATGTCTCTTAAATGGTCAAATGAATATAATGACTTGAGTGAAGGTATGTTAATGAAAATGCAAGTATCTAGAGTAGCTGTGAGGATTGCTTAGGTGGGCTTGGAGAGTGAGTATGGGCGTTCTCTTCTTGTCTTACTTAGGTGAGTCTTAGAGTATTTCTAGGTAGGGAGTTTGATTAGTAAAATGGGAATAATCTTATCTTAGGTAGTCTAAAGGATTTCTTTGGTGTGTGTGAAGGGATTGTATGGCGGGTCCCTTCATAATTCACTCAAGTGAACCTTAGAATCACCTTTTGTAGGAGAGTCTCATGTGTATGTGTTTTGATGTGTTCTTGATGCTATCTTTTGATATATGAGTTATATGTGAAGTTGGTGTGACATGTGGTCTTCTATTATGTTATATAAGGTTTTTCTGTAAAAGAGCATATTTTGATACAAATGTCAGTCTCTTATGATTTTATGCATTATGTAATATTTAGTACATGCATTGTACTAATTCCATACATTTTGTCTTCTTCTAAAGGTGTGGCTAGAAGGTGAGAAGCATCTTGAAGCAAAGCTTGGAAACTAGGACTCTTTCAAGCAAAGTTGGGTTATATATTCACTTGATTCGAGGACATAACTATCTTTAGATTTCTTTCACTAAAAGTATTGTAATAGACTAAGTTTCTATATTTCGATTGGATGGGTCGTGTCCCAAGTATTCTTGAGTCTAAGGATGGCATATGTTGAGACTTAGTATTATCTATCGTTTTATATGAAAGATGTTTTGAAATATTATTCATGTGAAATATTTTAATTTCGCACTACTTTTCATACATGTATGCAATGTATGATGTCAAACGGCTTGTAAAAGACCTCCGAGAGGTCAAGTACGCCATATTACAATCCGAGAACACCGTTTCAAGTAGGGTGCACTCTCGGGTCGTGATAGTCCCATTCGCCGGTAACTTCCAAGGGGTACCTTTGGATTGTTACACCACTCGTACCTTATCCTTCCCATACAAAAAAAAATTCTAAAATTTTCATATTTATTAAATTTCAAATATATGTTTACCTCTACAACCAATACCAGCTCCCCCCCCCCTCCCCCCCATCAAACAAAAACAATATAAAATAGTTTTAAAAAATATTTTAAATTTTAAGGTTTTTTCACCTCACCTAACCTCTACCACCCCTACTACCTACCCCCCCTACCCCCCACAAAAAATTAAGGAAAAATCAGTACACCATATTAGGAAATTTATAAACATAATATTTTTATGAGCAATCAAATTTTAATTATTTTAATTTTTAAGAATGAGTTATATATAATTAACTTAAATCATATTTAAAATTTACAAACAAATCAGAACGGAGAAAATTTATTTTACTCATAAAATTTTAAAGATTTGAATTAGAATGTATTTTTTATCAAGACCTCAAAATAACTAAGCTCATACTTAAGGGACAACTTCGTCAAGAGACAAACAATATAGAGATTAACATTATAGATATTATTGTAAGAATTAAATTCTAATTCAAAAAGTTTTGTATATATTAATAATGCAACAATACTTAAATTTTCGCATAACTTACCTAATTTGTGAGAAAAACAATCAAATGTAACATAAACTAACAATGATTTTTATATATTTCCATCAATTTTAGAAAATAAAGGATAATGTTCACTCACATGAGATTTTTGAGAAAAAGAGTGAAAGGATTTACTATATATATAATTTATAGATAATAAATAAATCATTTTATTAAAATTACTTAAAATTATAAAAGTTAATAATATTTATCAAATATATACTTCACAAGTTAATATGAACATTTATTATCACATGCGCAAACGCACAAACATATATAATTTGTTCAAATTAAACATAAAAATCATTTAATCAAGATCAATTAAAAATTAACTTTTAAATAAATATTGCGCCCGCGCAATGCACGGCTCTTCGTCACTAGTGTTAATATAAATAGGAGTAAAAAAATAGAAAGTCAAATGATACAATTAGGAGTAACAATCAATTATAATTATAGATACACAATGATGACTATTCTCTCACATGAAAGTACTTTTTGAACTTTTTTCCATTATCCCTACTTCTCTTTCATCCTTTTCAAGGATCCTTATTGTTTTGTTTGTGCACAACTTCAATTTTAAAACACTAACATAACTATATTACATATGAAATTTCGATTTTAAAAGATTGCATTTTAATTTTGAAACGCATAATGACTACATATTACATATTGGTATACTACATGATTATGAACATTTGCTCTTGATAAACACATAAGTTATGTATATTTTTTTTTCTTAAAAAAATATTTAATATTTTCAAAGTAATTGATAGTGTTATAATAACAAAATTTGCAAAGAAGAAAATTGAGAAAAATATTTATTTGACTCTCTAATTAAAGACAATATGTAACCACGAAAAAATTAAATCATGTAAACTAGAAGAAAACAGTGTTATAATTTGTAATTTTACCTTTTTTTTAATAAAACAAATGGTAAACCAAATTGAATAACCTCTATACTCTTAAAAAACATATTTTTATAAAAATACAATAACATCAAAATACAAGAAAAGTTCTATTTTCATAAATTTTAAAGAAAAAATTCTAATCGCACCCATTAACTACATGGTGCCACCACAAATTAGAATTCTCTTTAGTTTTTTAATTTCAAAACTAGTCTTTTCCTTTCATGAAAAGTTCTGACTTTTATTTAAAGTGGTAACTTTTATGGAAAATTGTGTCTTTTATGAGAAGTTGTGACTTTAATAAAAAGTAACGACTTTTATGAAAAGTTGTGGCTTTTATGAAAAGTTACGACTCTTATGAGAAGTTTTTACGAAATGTTGTGATGTGTAATGATCTGAAAGGTCATTTTTTAAAATTATAATAAAAATTATCATTTTATCCCTCTCGATAGTTCCCATTTTTGATAAATTGGTAAAGTTGGTTTGAAAGTTTTAAACTATTTATTTAACTACGGTTAGTTGATTGACAAATATTCATAAAATAATTAATTCAGTTGATAATAATGTGTCAAATATGAAATTTATTTAAAACTCAATCATATTTGGTCCATATATATTAAAATAGGTTCATATAATTCGTCACTTTTATACCTAATTAATTCAGAAAATAAAATAAAGAAGAGGAAGAACCTAACCTCACCTGCAGTGGCATCAAACGAAAAAGGTGCAGGTAATCCATTCTTATACATGGAAAATTTTGATTGTTGAATGCACGAGTATTCAGCATATGTATAAATATTAGTATGTGATGATTAGAAAGAGAAAGAAGGAAAATTTTGAATTACAAATTAAATATTAAATTTAGTGTATAGATAGTGTTGTTATTATTTTTCTTTACCTGTTAAACAAGGTTAGTGGCTAATCATGACACAATGATGACCACTGATTTTTCAATTATTAGGAGGGATGTTTGAATAAAAACATCATAGTGGGTTAAGCATTTGCACTCTGTCGATTAAATTGTCTCTGATTTGGATTTTTTTTAGTTACTAATGTTATTTCACATGTATAGTTTGTTAAGGTTATAATAGTACCATTAGTATTTGTTTTTAGAAGTTACATATTTCACTATGAATCACAACTCACAATTTTTATTACTATATCGTTAACGAACAATTATAATTACATGTGTATTAACTTTAATTAAGTATATCAACAATAAGTTATTTCGTGTTTAAATACAACGGGTTGTATAAATTAAGATCCAATTGAGACCTAACTCTAGACTTGAAATTTGAAAAATATGTTTGCGAATTTTTAGGTCAAGGCTAAACATATAGTAATGTGAGTGTTGTTAGTTTTGAAATCTTATTGGATTATTAATGTGAATAGATTGCTCTGAGTTGGAAGTACAACGAAAAGGGAAGGCTCAAGTTCCGAAATGATTGTTCGATTATTTGAGGCAAGTGAAGTTTTAAACCTTTGTTAAGTGTATAAAATTCATGTATTTCATTGTAATATGTGTTTGGGAGTAATGAGACTTGGTGACGGGTTAACTTGTCTGTGTTGATTAATTCTAATGATGAAAAGGGGGTAATAAAAAGTAATGTGATTAATTGTTGGTGTGTGATATGTTGAGAATGGTTTGAAAGGCTTGTTGAATGATTGTGTTGTTGTGAATTGTGCATTTTATTGAAATGGTTATCTCCTCATTATTTGTATGAACATGTCATTTGCATTGTTCTGAGACATGGTTGCAACAAGTGTTATGTGAATTGAGAATGAATAAAAACTAAAATAAAATATACCATTTCGAGGTATGTATCGTGCGCCATGATTGATACTGTATTTATAGGAACATATCGCGTGCCGCGATGGATACTATGTTTCGAGTGATGTATTTCATGTGCATAATGGTTACTGATATCGAGGATCGTATCGCACGCCATGATGGATGTCTGGAAAGATATGTCCCTCGTAGGTCCGAACTGAGAGACAACGGGTGTGTATCACTAGGTTACACATGCATTATTATACTTGACATTCCATTCCATTCCATTGCACATATTTATCATTAGTAAACTTGATATTGTGTTTTGTTGATCTTGTGAATTTCTTTCTATGAAACTTTGATTAATGAATATTTATGTTGTTAAGGATATGTAATGGTTAGAGTGTTGTTGTTGAGATATAAGCTATGTGAATTATGAAATGTTGGTTGTGTTTGTTTTGAAGAAGGTTGTAGTCATGGAGGTTGTAGTTGATATATATTGAGCTTGTTGTTAAGAATAGGTGATTGTTAGAATGTTGTTATTGAGATATGCGTTTGTAAATTGTGAACTGTTAGGTTAGGCTGGGTTTATGCAGGTTGTAGTTGTGGAGATTCTGTTGGAGTGTAAAGAGTACTCGTATTCTATCCACTTAGCTTGTGTTTAGAGGTTTACTTAATGAGTACCGTGTGGTTTGATATTCTCCCCTTGCTACTACATTTTTTGTAGGTTATTAGCCTGAACCTTTGTGATATTTTCTTTTCACCTTGTTTGAGGCTTCTTTTTGGGGTTTATGACGTAGTTGCTTGTCATTTCGGTGGGCCATCTTACTCCGATTTATGTTCTTGTTATATTATAGAAAAAAGGTCATTTGAGACTTTTATTTTTATTTTGAATCATTTGTAATACTTTAGAGGATTTTATACGTGAAAATCAGATTTTGGGGATATTTTTGAGTTGATTATAAAATTTCCGCATATTATTGTTATGGTTGAGTTTTATGCTGACTTGTCTTGGTGGGATAAGACGAGTGTCATCTCGTCCATTTTTAGGTCATAACAAAATGATATTAAAGTCCTAGGTTCTTAGGTCTCACGTGTGTACAAGTAGAGTCTCAAGGATCAGTACGGACACGTCTGTACCTATCTTCGAGAGGCTATAGTGACTTTTAGAAAAAAAATTCACTTTCTAAATCTTTTTCGTGCATCCTTGGTTCGATTTGATTCTTATTGCTTCACTAAATTCACTATCATCTATAATGGTGACTCGTGCTTCATTCCTCATGTGAGATATTGGTATGTTGTATATGACTTTGATGTTAGACCTATTAATAAGGTGAAAGTCGTAGACTTATGACAATTATGTGTAGTTTGATTCAAAATGTTTAGTAATTTGAAGGGGTTGAGTTAGGTGATGACTCGATGATGCATTTTGAGGATATTTGATGATGATGTTGAACAGAATTTTGGGGGATCTTATTAACGTGATTATTTCTTTTGGAGTTACCCCAATATGGGGAATAGTACTTCTGTGGTATAGGTAATATATAAAGTGTTTTGACGATTGGAAGTGGTTTGATAATGGAAACTGAGATAATAAACCTTGTAACCTTGGAAACTACAATTAGTAAAGTTATCATAGCATGAATGAGCTGTTTAGAAAATAATGAGAATAAAGATGCACCAATTGAGGTTTAATATGCTTTTATAGATTGTCCATATACTAAAGAAGGTCATGATACGACTACCACAATAGTATTGATGCTTATTTGGTTACATTTATGAAGTGTGTTACTTCTGATATTTACCTGACCTGTAAAAGAACTCATATAACTTGGGCTAGATACAGAACTGATTTGGTAATGTTATACAGTTATTCAATGGGTTGAAATGTGTGACCTATTTGGATATGATCTTCTAGATAGGTATTTATATGTTCTAGTGCTGAATCTAATGAATTTTTGCAATGTGACACAAGTGGTATATGGAAACAAATACATCGATTATCAAGTGTGAATACTAACTACTCAAAGATTTATCAGTTGTATCACATGCTCGTATAATGAGATTCGTTATTGCATTCACATGTGAGAAACCAACTAGTTCTTATTACAAATGTTTGGGATTAAGCACGTATAAGAAAGATTTTAGTATGGTGGATTGTTGATACGGTATTAATGTGTTAAAGTTAAGCAGTGTATCCTGAGGGTTCTAAATGAGGACTGGTGATCTCATCTTAAGGTCCAAAGGAACGGATAGATACTAGAATGACAAACTTATGGGTAAAGTAAGTCTCAAATAGTACATTTGTCTGAATGTAATTGAAAATTTTAGTAAAAAGTGCATATAAAAGTGGGTTAATCCTTTGAATTTGATTGCTACAACTAGGTTTATGGTATCATATTGATAAAAGATTGACTTCGTGGTGATGACAAGAGTTAACAGAGCATGATAATAAGAGTTCATGATGGATTTTGATTGATATGTAACTATATAATATGGAGTGTTAGTTAAATAAATTTTTTATTATAATGACGGCTTGCGAGTATTTAAGGTAGTGGTTTGATACTATTTGTTGAGTAGCTTGATGACATGACAAGTTATAGGAGGTGTTGAGAAACCGCTTGAACAAAATTGAAAGGAGCTAGAGTCATAAATGGAAAGATTTAGTAGGATATAATTTAGCCTCCGAAAGGAGGCGAGAACATGAATATTTACTCTAATTGTATAGGCCCAATATGTATCTTCAAAAAGAGTGGATAATTGCATTCAGATACATGTGGTTTCATCTATCTTGCCTATATTTATTGTGATAGTTTTATAGGTTCATCATGTTGTCTAAAAAATAATGGATAAAACTTGAGAAAATAGTATATAGATGTTCAACTCGAGTGGGATTATAAGTTTTTTTTTTTGTATTTTTGAGGTTAGTAATGAGTACAATTGAATATTTAGCGAAAGATATAATAAGATCGATTGGGGTGAGTCAAGAATCTCTCTATGTTTTTGCACGAGGTATATGAAGGGTTGAAAGATAGTTGAAACTTAGTATTTGAGTGATTGTGTGATGTTGACACTGGGTGTGATTCAATTATGGAACCTTGTAACGACCTGTTTAGTCGTTTTGAGCAGCAGATTTTATTTCTGGAAAAACTGGTTGAGACGACGGATCCCACGACGGACCGTCATGGGCACGACGGACCGTCGAGGGGGTCTCGTTCCAAAACACTTAGAATTCTGAAAATTGGGTACTGAAATCGACTCTCTGAACTTCGCGACGAAATGGCAGGACGGACCGTCGCAGTAATGACGGGCCGTCACAGAACTTTTACTAAAATTAAGTCTCTGAGCTTTGTGACGGACCTGCAGGACGGACCGTCACAGTCGTGACGGACCGTTACAGGCTCCGTAAGCTCACTCGGGT
>NC_028647.1:33249866-33274759 GCF_001406875.1 Solanum pennellii | reverse complement strand
CTTCCTCTTCATGTCTTGATGCCTTGAGATTTCGGCATGGACTAGCTTTTTACTTATTTAGTTCTCTTAGATACTCTTAGATTAGTAATTTGAGGATAGATGTTCTTGTGGTGATGACTTCCAGGTTTTGGGAATAAATAGTATTGAGTTTTTATAAGTTATTTAATCGATTTTCATTAATGAGTTTTAAGTCTTCCGCATTAATTTTCTGTTTATTATGGTACAAATGTTGGGAATTGGATTTGTTGGTTCGCTCACATAGTAGGATAAGTGTGGGTGCCAGTCGCGGCCCGTTTTGGGTCGTGACAAACCTCTATGGAAAAGCACTTTAAAATTTGTATTATCAGTTTTGGGTGTGACCCATATTTGTCATTAAATGGTTAAATGGAAAGAAAGAGAGCAATAGTTCAAAAATTTTAGAGGATAAAATTAGTTTGCTAAGGAATTTTTTATACTAGTGACAATTTGCGAGTAAAGTAAATGGTTGATGTTGTTATGATGTTTTTTGGTATTAAGAGTGTTGGTTACAATGGAGTATTATGAGAAGTATGTTGGGTTTGATAAATAACCTATTTGTTATATTGCAATGAGGATTAGACTGATTGATTGTCGGTGACTAAAAATCAAGGAGATGGAGTCATATGAATGGAAATGTTTAATATGGATGTTATGGAGGGAGTTTATTGTGTTATTCACTTTTGGTTTCGTACATTCTAATGTGACCCACCTACTTCATTTCAAATTTGATTTGGAGTACAATTCGTTGTACGTATTCACATGTGTTTCTACATCTATGGGTGAATTCCTAGTGGTGGATCGGATGTACCGATCCTCTTATTTCCTCTTGATGGGGTAGGCTCCTTGGGCAAAATTGGTCATTTCAGTTATGATAAATTTAGTGTTGTTTGTGATGGTTGAAGTATATCAGTAGTTCTGCATGCACAAAGTTGCTTATGAGAACTTGTATAAGATCTATGAGGAGTTACAATTGTCTAAGAGTGTTGTTATAGGTTATGCATTTTGAAATGTATCTCTTGTTCGGTGCTTACTTAACAATTTTCTTATTTGGGTTAGATAAGTTTGATTCTCCCTTGATGAGTATCCGATGTCTAAAAATTAATTTTTTATAACTTAAGTGTAACAACCCTAAAACTGAAATAGGGTGAAATAGAGCCTCACATGGGTTTTTTGAGTTAATAACTTGTTAAAATAACGAAGAATAGCTTTATAAGCAGTTTTAAAGAGCTTTGAAGTCAAACATCAAAGGACAACCAAGACCTCGAGAAACTAGTCTTGTGTGTATGGTAGTGTGTCCTTGTATGTTGTATGTATTTTGAGGTGTTGTTTTGAGTCTAAAATCAGTTGGGATGACCCTTACACCTAGAGGGACATGTTTAGAGTCAAAATTTCTGGTTACGACTCCTCCAAGGAACAACCTAAGGGTCCTTGAAAAGGACCCAACCATTTTCCAACAAGTTGCCCAAGGCAGCAAACTTTTGTTCATAAAGGGAGCATGTCCACGTCGCGGACACGTTGCGGACTCCATTGTCTTAAAAATTATTTCCAGAAAACTTAGGGAACAGCTCCGCGACGCGGACTTGTTCCCTGACGATTATTCCAAAAGAAAAGTTAAGTTTGACTTGTTTAAAAAGTTCAAATTAATGTAAGGGTCTTTTGGGTATTTTGGGGGTGTATTATATATTGAGTTTAGGTCATTGTACACCCATTACCCAAAAAAATTATATGCTCTCCCTTCTCTCTAAATTCTCTCTCTAGTCAAGATCCTCCATCGAAGAACCTTCAAGTTTTGAGGAAGAAGGTTAAATTCTCCAAGGTTTCAACCCTAATTTTGTGGATATAACTTCATTAAGATATTATGATTTCATCCTTGATTCTTCTATCATTCAAGGAGTCAATTCCAAAGGATTTTTAAATGATCTCAAAAACCCTAAAATCCTATTTCGAATTCTAAGCATGGGTTCTTGCATTAAAATGTTTAAATCGATGATTTATGAAGTACTCAATTTTAATTGATGACTTTATGATCAAAAACACCATTTAACCCATGTATTCCTTGAATTACTAATTTTTGCTTTAAAGTGGGTATACTAATTATGATCTAATTATGTTGAATTCATGTTTAGATTATTATGGGCTATTGAATTATATGTCGATCAATGTTGGAATTATTCATAGATTGCTTTATAGTTTTGATATCTAACGTGGGTTTTGTTGAATCATTGATATGGTTGAATTGGTGGTCTTAGCCTTATGGGCATTGTAATTGGTAAGTTCTCTTGTTGTGTGGAGTTGTTGGAGATGTTAAGTAATGGTGATTGTGGCTACTGGAAGGTGGTAAGTTGACCTAATTCCCTTACTTAATATAGCATTAGTATTGAATTGCTATTGATTGGTATGGTCCACTTGTGGTGGCGGTGCTTAATTATTATAAATGTTAAGAACATGTCCTTATCGGCATTATTATGTAATTGTGGTATTATTATGTTAATGTACATGTGAATGTATAATGTGAAGGTGCTCATGTGATGTTTATATGATCTTATGCGGGTGCTATAAGGATATGATTGAAAGTACTTCTTCTCTAATTATTGATATATGATGATGAAGGACTAAAAGAATCTTTAAAGAATGATGTTGTATCTTGTGTTCATAGACTTAGTTCTCCCTACTTGGTACTTGAATTCTATTGAATGAGTGTATGAATGAATACTAGGATCGGTAGACCTAAAGTAGGTACCCTTCTATGAAAGACTAATGTGAAACCTTGAATATGAAAATAAAGTTAAGAATGTGAAACCTTGAATATGAAAAGAAGGTTAATAAATAAGCCTTCAAGTGGTAGACCGAAATGGTACCCCCGTCTTGAGTGGAATGATGGACTTAGAGGTAGGTTGGATGGAACGGCATGACTCTAAGAAAGTCATCGTTGACCCTTGTGGACCCTTTCTTGGAAATGGTATATGAGTTGGTAGGTCTTAGTGATGGTACTTTCGAATTAAATTACTCTATTATAACCAAGGGAAAGCACCGAGTGGATATGCTTAAGGGAGTAGCTCTTGTTGAGTATGAGGATAGAGTACAAAGAAACCTTTTGATACCCCCTAAACTATGTGCCAACATGGGATGTGTCCTAGTTTTACCCTTGGAAAGTAGAACACCTTCCATGGTGTGGGGTCTTATGACACCTAATTCCATACCTAGTTAATGTGGTCTATGTCGGTTAATGTCCGTTCTCATCATGTGGGATGTGCATTCTAGTATTGGTTAGGTTCTACAACGTGTAGGTAGTGGAATGGGACGCTATCTACATATGGCATGAATAGGCTTTGAAGATGCTAGAGTAAGTTCCTTGGGTCTTCCAAGACCATTATGTGAAGTCCCCTACTTGTTTAGTTATCTTTAAAATGACTTTAATGAATAATGTTCACTTAATAAAAGTATGTTCAACAGAAAGGTTCTTATCTACGGTATCTTTAAGGATCACTTAGGTGTGCTTGAAGAGGATGTATGGGTGGTCTCTTCTTGTCTTACTTAAGTGAGTTTTTAGAGTAACCTTAGGTAGAGGGTCTAAAGTTAAGAAAAGGCTTACTTGTTGAATATGGAATATGTCTTATTTGTGATTGTTGACTTGTAACATGTTTGTTGAACTCTTGTGATGAAGGTCTTTATCAAAATAGCATAAAAAGCGTATCTTTAAGTAAATGTCCCGTTTTGCATGGTTTTCTTGCATGTTCACCATACATAGTGCATTAATTATGCTAATTCCATATGTTTCTCTATGTCTAAAAGTGTAGGTGGTGGAAAGTGAGTATTCCTAGAGTTGAAGCTTGGGAAGTAGATTTCTCTCAAGATTGGTATGTCCTTATATGTTCGAGGACATGGACTATGTTTCTAGTTTCTTTTCATTTTAGACTTTGTATTAGACTATAAGTTTCAAATTGATGTATGTGTCATGACCCTAATTTGATAGTCCTAATGTTTGAATCTATGATTGCTTATGATGAGACTTAGTTTCTTTCTTACGTTTTATAAAAGAGTTTCCTTATTGACTATTGCTGTGAAAAGTTTTAATTCTACACTACTTTTCGTATCTATGTGATGAATAATGCTAAGAGGCTTGTACGAGACCTCCAAGAGGTCAAGTACATCGTGTGACTCCTAGGGGTCCTTACATTAGCTTGGGGAAATATTGTGTTTTGAGAAGAGAATTTTGATAAGATCGGTGATGGTTTGTGCATTATGAGTGTGTGGTGGTTAGCTTAGATTCACTTCTGCATGTAGCCGGTCTCAATTTTAAACTTTTTCGTAGTTATGTGAGAAAAGATTTGTCTTGATAGTTGTGTTATATTTAGATGGTTTTGGTTCGTAACGGATTCATGCGTTAGTATGTGATTTGGTAAGAACTCCTACTTTTTAGGTTTGTTAAAGTTTCATTTGAAAGTTCAGTTCTTAGTAGATCTTGATGGAATGGTCTTAAGAAAGAACTCACTTAGAAAAATGAGCACCGACTAGTAGGCCATAACTTAGACTTTCGGTAACATTGATTATTCTTCCTTCCTTTTTATTTATGTTCGGGGACGGACATAGTTTTCAGTGGCGGATAATGTAATGACCTGAAAGGTAATTTTTTGAAAATATCATAAAAATTTCTATTTCTGTAACAACCCTCAAAATATACTAAGGTATATAGAGAATCACATGTGCCTAAAAAGGTTAATAACATGTTAATAAAGTGTTTTATAGCTTGCATATTGATTTTAAGTTATTTGGAGGTCAGACGCCCAAGAACGTCCAAGACATTCGAAAGTTGATATTTAGACGTGCTAGCGAGTTCTTGTATGTTTGCCTTGTTTTATGTGTTTTTTGTAGTTGAATGTCAGTTTAGTTGACTCTATTACCTTAATAGACATGTTAAGGGTCAAAACGTCCGGGTACGACTCCCCAAGGACCACCCGAAGGGCCCCCAAGAGGACCCAAACATTGGACTAGAGGCTGCCCAAGGCAGCGTGCAGCGTCAAGAATGAGACCTCTCCCTCACAACGCGCGCCTAGCACACATCTCACTGTCCCAAAAATCATTTGGGGCAGAACTGGGAGGTTGCCCCGCGACCAGCAGCCCACTCCCAGATCCCGTTGCGTCGTTTTTAAGTCAATTTGGCATGTCTAAGAGTCCCAATTCATCTGGGGTGTTTTGGTAACTTAGGGGACGTGTTATTAACTTTTTTTAGGACCTTTGTAAACCCATTACCAAGCCATAACCCCAACACCCATTAAGAAATCAAATTCCCAAAATTCACTTCTATTCTAAAAACCCCCCAAAACCTCCATTGAAGACCAAGCTCAAGAACAAGCTATGGAGGTGGATTCTTGGACCTTTCTTCTTAGATTTTCATGGAGTATAGGTTATGGTTATACTTTATCCATAGATAACCATTCATCTATGGAGTCATTTAAAAGGTATTCTAAACATAAATTCTATGTCAAAAATCCTATCTTTCAATCTAGCCATGGGTTCATTCTCAAATTTATTTCAAAAGCATTCTAATGATGAATATATGTTTAGATACTGATTTTATGATGAATTTATATCTAATTTTATGAAGAACCCATGATCCTCCTATTTTTCAAATTATGTTATGCTATGGGTCTTGTGATCTTGATTAGATTGTGATTCAATTGTTATTACATTGTAGAATATTGATTAATCCTAGTCTTATCTATATCAATTGATTATCAATTGTTGGGAATTGATAAAGATGATCATTATCTTGGAGATTTGGTAAGTTGACCTATTTCCTCTAATTAGCTAGAATGTACATTGAATTGTGTTGATTGGTATGGTCCACTTATGGTAGTTGTGTTTACATTCTTGTACATGTTTATGTGTTATGAGCATATCCTTGAAGGCATTAGATTCAATATGAATTGATATGATTATTTCCATGTTTAGGAAGTTGAAGGATTTAGCCTTGATTCTAACATTATGTCTAAGTGAATTGATGTTATGTAATGTTATGTGTATAGTCTTCTACAATACTTGTTTATCTAGGTGTGGAGATGATGTTATATGCATATGTGTGATGATGATGTTAGGGTTAGGTGTGGTCTATATGGCTAATTATGAAAAATATCCTTATAGGATGACCCCTACCCATATGAACCCTATATGAATGTGTGATCAAAGTATGCTAGGAGTCTTATATTCTATTGTTGAATATGTATTCTATAGTCCTCAATACTCTATATGTTTGTATAAATTGAGACTTGAAGAATGTTGTACCTGTGTTTCGGTCCTTAGAGGGTGGCTTCCTCAATACTATGTGATAGACATTATGTGATCATGTTGACTAATGTGCACACACACACTTCATGCATATCTATGAGTAGGATAGATTCATGATGACTAAAAGGATAGTTCTCATATGCATCGTTACCTATCTCTATGCATGTAAGTACATGATTAATGAAGTTATGAGCATGTGTGAGTAGAGGTGTTTATGTGAAGGTAGATCTCACATTCTATGACACGCACATGATGTATGATTGTATGAACATGTGAAAGGACATTCTCTCATGAATTAGGGTCTATGATGAAAGGACATGCTCATCTTAGAATCCTTTGAGCTATATGTTGTATGAAGGAGCAAGCTCCTAAAGCCTTATTTATGAATTAATGCATTAAAGGCTCAAATATATTAAAAGGGGAGATAGAGCCTAGCACCGAGTGAACATGACAAATGAGAGTGGGAGCTTCATGCTAGTAGGTCCGAGTTCCCAAGATAGATTTTGTCTCAAGAGATGAAAACCTCCACGTTAGCAAGTCAAGGTTTCTAAAAGCAATCTCCATGTTCCATAACTATGTGCCCCCGTAGGTTATAGCTTGTGGATACCACTTATATAGATATGTACGATTGGTTAAACCTTAGGCAAGTGTTAACCCTCTCTTTTCGGTGTGGAAGTACAACACCAAATTCCATGTAGCTCACATGGTCTATGTCGGTTATCGCTACGTCTCCCAAAGTAATAAATGAATTAAGATAAGATTATGGACTTTAATCACAACTTCTTGAGGAGGTTACTTAGTATAGGTTGGACTATGGACCCTACCCATGCATTGCACTAGTGAACTCCAAGAAAGTATAAGATTGGTATATCTGTGAAAGTATGAGTTATGTTATGTATGTATGACTTGTATGAATGCATCTTAAGTGACCTTGTTAGGTTAAGAAATGAATTATGACTATGCATATGAATTGCACTTATGGCTTCTAAATGGGTTTACTTAGTATATGTGGGGGTATGGGACTCCATGTGTACATTGCACAAGTAAGCTTGTGAAAGGGTTATGAGGGTAGTTACCTATGATTTGAACTAAGTGATTTATGATTAAGGTTGTAGTAAAGGAAAGAGTTCTTGTGTGATGATATGAAGTATGTGGCCTTGTGTCTAGTTGTAAGTGAATATGTTGTGACTTGATGAATATGTTATTCCAAGTCTAGGTTGACTTCTTAGGTACACTTGGTGGAAGTAGTATTATGGGATACTACCTACACATTGCACTAGTGTGACTTAGGAGTTATCTTAGGTGATGGTTCTTATGTGAAGTTGATGTCTATGAGATGTTTATGACTTATGAATATATGTGCTTGTGTTATAAATCATATTATGAAAGAATACTATAAGGTGACCTCAATGTGATACATTGTACTAAGTACACTTGAGGGTTACTTAAAGAAACAAAGTAAAATAAAAGAGAGGTAATGTATGATGTGTATTAAATATGCTTATAAGTATGATAAATCGGTTTATGTCCTATTATGAGTATCATCCATGTCTATATGATGTACGTGAACTATGTTGAGCTTATATGTGCCTATGTTCATGAACTTTACTAAAAAGACATGGTGCATGATTTCAAATGAAATGTCTCTTTAAATGATTGTTTTCGCATGGTTGTCATACTTAGTTCATTCTTGTACTAATACCATTCTTATTCACTCTTTTTACACTAAGTGTAGGTGGTGATGGATAGAGGATGTCTCCTAAGTGAAGAGCTTGGATGGGTCCCCCAAGTTCAAATAAAGGATCCCTTATGATTCAAGGGTTTCCTATGTAAAGATGTTTCCATAAGTTGATGTAATAGCTTAGATTTATATTTTATGTTGTAAGGGTCGTGTCCTTATTCTATTCTATTGAGTTGTGTCTTAAGATGGCAAAGAGACTTAGAGTCTACACGTGTACTTATGCTATTCTATATATATATATATAAAGTGATGATTCTAGCATATGATGTGCTATGAAATTTTTTAAATTTTTTGCTATTTTTAATTACGGGTATGCAATGAAAGATTTCTAAGTGCTTTTCTTAGACCTCCAAGAGGTCGACGATGTCGTGTGGCGATCTAAGAGTACTCTAACTTCTAGGGGGTACTTTGGGTCGTTATAAACTTGGTATTAGAGCCAAGTTTTTAGGATTTGTCTTTAGGTTTCAAAGTCTCATATTGCCACGTCCAGTAGAGTCTCGTTCATCGGTGTCAGTCGCGACACATCTATGAGCAAGAGGCTATAGGATGATAGAGTTTCCCTTCTTGACTACTCTCATAGTGTTCCATAGAACTTAATTCTATATGATCTCTGTCTTATGTTTACTTGTCAGGTTGTCTTTTAGATGTGATTGCTTGGAAGGGATGATTTCTCAGTGCTTGAGGTAGAGAAGGTAAGTTTTGTTACTTACCTTGGTTTTATTGTTTGATGAGTATATGTGAAGGTGAATTTGGTATATGTGTATGTGGTGCCATTTATGGTTATAGGTGGCTTATGGGGAATGAGATGTTATGTTGAGACGTTATAAGGTATGATTATAGCTTATTAATAGTTGTTATGGTTAAATGGAGTTCCCCATGGAATGATAGAATGTCTTATGATTATGTAGGATGGTATCATGATGTTATGGTGTAGGCTTGAAAAGTCTTGGAGAATGTGGTGAATAGTAAGAAAGATGAATGTTGTCTTTGTATATGTGAAATACTTCATAGTTGTCCTTGTGTTGATTTGAAACCTTTTGTGTAGGCTTGCTCTTAAGGAGGGGAGATAGTGTGTTGAGCCCTGTAAGGTGATTGTGAAGTATGCTAGTTAATGGTAGAAACCTTATGACTAGTAAACGACTCCCTCTATGAACCCATTTTAATAGTGGGAAAAAGGGTTTTATTCCATAAGTGGGAAGTAGGAATACCCTAAGGTGACTTAGGGGGATTTATGATATGTAACCCCTTAGCTCTTCAAGAGAAAGAGAGAATTGAGGTTGACCTACTTTGAAGTGCTTAGTTGTCTTTTAAGCTTGAATTTGAGTATGGTCAATTGAGGAAGTGGTTAGATTGTACCTAGGCATGGTTGGTTGGAAAGTTCCACCAAAAGTGATGACCCTTGTAGGTTGGTCTTGATTTCCTTGGCCTTGGTGTTTAAGGTCATGATGTGCTTAGGCTTATCCCAAGTGGGGGATAATGTGCGTAGATGGTAATATTTTTAGGGCCCTTGTTGTCCCTATGTTGAGTTCCCTTGAACTTCTTTAGGTTGAAAACCACCTTGAAGTGCTGGTGAGAAGGATGTTCATAATCTTACATCCCAAGAGAAGGATGATGTGCTTAGTTAATAGGGTTGGTAAGCTATGATTCCCCTAGAGTTGATAGGAATTGCTCTTAAATGAGTTTATCCTAAGTGGGGGAGGATGATTTGAGTAGTAAGATTTTAGATATCCCTATCTTTTCCTTCTATTCTTACTCAAGCTTGAAACCAAAGAGTTCCTAAGTAGCTTGTTCATGATAGGAGTCTTGCTTAAAAAGATAAGTTGTATGTTCTCCATATGTTATGCATGTTTTAAATGACACTATGTTATGCATATTATGGGAGGTCTTATTGCATGAAAAAGGAAATTTTGAAAAATTTGCATGTCTCTCATGTTGTTGTGCATTCTTATATGATAAATGTGCAATTTGATTTCTCTCATGTTGTTGTGCATTCTTATATGATAAATGTGCAATTTGATTTCATGAGATAGTTTAATGAGCATGCTTTATGTCACTTATGATGTGTGGGTTTTGGCCCTACAATGAGAAATTGAGTCTAATTTAAAATAAGATAAGATGAGTTCCTTTGAAAATGGGTGACTTTTGAGATTTGGGAAGTGTTATTATAGGCTCACTCTTTAGGAGTGATGGTTGGTCTAGCCTATGTTGTTGATATGCCCATAAATCATGATAAATTTCCCTAAATGATGCATGCCTATGAAATCTAGTGATGTGCTAGAATTTGAGACTATAAATTTACTTCCTAATATGGTGATATGTTTTGTATGACCTACCATGTTGATTTCATAAGGAAGGAAGTATAAGCATAATGTGGTTAGGAGTAAAGAAATCCTCCTTAGTATGAATTAACCTCATTGCATTGATTTTATGTGAACTCTATGATACCATGTGTGTATGTTGTGACTAGGAGAAGGTAGTTCCTTCTTGAACAAAGCAAAGTATGGTAATGTCATATATGGCCTCGATGGTATTATGTCTAGACTATAAGACTGTAGTTAATCTACCTTATTCATGATTCTTGTGAAACTATATGAAGTGTTTAAATTTTCTCATAAGTTGAAGTATGGATTATAACTAGTCTAGACTATAAGACTGTAGTTAATCTACCTTATTCATGATTCTTGTGAAACTATATGAAGTGTTTAAATTTTTTCATAAGTTGAAGTGTGTACTATAACTAAGTGTACTATTGGAATCCATAGTATGTTTAACCTTGTAATGAAATAATGAACATGCCTAAAGTTGGAGAAAGTAGTCCTCCAAATGGTAATGAATATGAAGAAGTATATAAGCATGAAATGAATTATAGATGTAGTCCATGTTTGATTATGTTGCCTTGAATGCATGCTAGTTTGAAGTTTGTGTTCCTTGTAATTTGGTGCGTTGACTTTTAGGTGATAACATGCATAAGTGTTGTGAGTTGCTATGGAAATCATTGAGTCCTTGAAAGTGTTTTAAATGTTTCAAGTGTCATTCAAGGACGAATGTTTCCCAAGTGGGGGATATTGTAACAACCCTCAAAATATACTAAGATAGATAGAGATTCACATGTGCCTAAAAAGGTTAATAACATGTCAATAAAGTGTTTTATAGCTTTCATAACTGATTTGAAGTCATTTGGAGGTCAAACGTCCAAGAATGTTCAAGTCATTCGAAAGTTGGTCTTTACATGTGCTAGCGAGTCCTTGTATGTTTGCCTTATTTTTATGTGTAGTTTGGAGTTGAATGTCAGTATAGTTGCCCCTAGTACCTTAATAGACATTCTAAGGTCAAATGTTCGGGTACGACTCCCTGGGTACCACCCAAAGGAGCCCCAAGGAGGAACCAAACATTGGACAAGAGGCTGCCCAAGGCAGCATGCACAGTCAAGAATGAGATGTCTCCCTCGTGATGTGCACCTAGCACGCACCTCACTGTCCCAAAAATTATATGGGGCAGAATTGGGTAACCCATTCTTGTACATAGAAAATTTTGATTGTTGAATGCATGAGTACTCAACATATATAAGAATATTATTATGTGATGATTAGAAGAGAAAGGAAGAAAATTTTGTTTTACAAGTTCAATATCAAATTTAGTTTATAGGTAGTGGCGTTATTGTTTTCTTTACATGTGAAATAAGGTTAGTGGATAATCATGATATAATGATGACCAATGATTGGTCAATTATTAGGAGGGATATTTGAATTGAAGCATTGTAGTGGGTTAAACAGTTGCACCCCATCGATTAAATTGTCTCTTATTTGGATTTCCGTTTTTAGTTATTAATGTCTTTTCAGTATTTGTTTTCAGAAGTTACATATTTCACTATGAATCACAACATACAATTGATATTTTTATATCAATAATGAAAAATAATAATTACATGTGTATTAACTTTAATTAAGTATATTGACAATAAGTTATTTAAGTGTTAAAATACCGCGGGTTGTATACATTAAGATTCAATTGAGACCTAATCCTAGACTTGAAACTTGGAAATTGATAGTGAATTATTAGGTCAAGGCTAAACACATAGTAATATGAGCGTTGTTAGTTTTGAAATCTTATTGTGATTATTTGTGAATATATTGCTTTGAGTTGGAAGTACAACAAAAAGGGAAGGCTCAAGTTACGAAGTAATTGTTCAATTTTTTTGAGGCAAGTGAATTTCTAAACCTTTGTTAAGTGTATAAAATTCGTGTATTTCCTTGTAATATGTGTTTGGGAGTAATGAGACTTGGTGATGGATTGACCTCTTTGTATTGATTAATTCTAATGATGGAAAAAGGGTAATAAAAGGTAATGTGATTAATTGTTGGAGTGTTATATGTTGAGAATGATTTGAAAGGCTTGTTGAACGATTGTGTTGTTGTGAATTGTGCATTATTATTAAAATGGTCATCTCTTCATTATTTGTTAGCATGTCATTTGCATTTTTCTTAGACATGATTGTGACAAGTGTTATGTGAATTGAGAAAGAATGAGAAATTAAAGAGGATGTACCATTTCAAGGGACGTACTGCGCACCGTGATGGATACTATATTTTGAGAAACGTATCGCGTGCCGCGATGGATACTATATTTTGAGGGACGTATTGTGTGCCGTGATGGTTACTATTATCGAGGATCCTATCGCACGTCGCGATTGATGCATGGACAGTGTCACGACCCGAAGCACCCCGCAGAAGTAACATGGTGTACTTGATCTTTCGGATGTCTTATACAAGCCCATAGTTATAATTCATCGCATTGTCATAGGTAAATTTAGCGGAAAATTTAAAACTTTCATAGCACATCATATGCTAGAACATCACTTCCAATATATATATATATATATAATATCCTATATACATAGTTAAAGACTCTAGTCTCTTCTTGCCATCCTAGACTCAGCATCATTAGATTATAATAGGGACACGACCCTTACAACATAATTCATAAGTAAATTATTACTAAATTTAGTTTCAAATTCTGATGATGTTTTTATAGTCCACTTATGGTGGCATTGCTTATGTGCTATACTTGTGAAAAATGTGGCCTCGTCGGCATTACTTTATGAATTGTGACACAATGTGGCCTCGTCAGCATTACTTTATNCTAAGTCTCTTTGACATCTTAGACTCCATTTGGAAGGGTTTTTGTTGAAGACAGCTTTCGTGCCCTTACTTTTGACTCAACATCATTAGAGTATATTAGGGACACGTCCCTTTCAACATAATTCATAACTAAGCTATTACAAGACTTTACTTAAAACAATGACATAGGAAATCCTTGAAGTTAAGGATTCCTTTCCTTGAGCTTGGGAATCACATATCAAGCTCTTAACCTTAGAGACATCCTTTAAGCATCCATAACCTACACTTTGTGTAAAAAGCTAAAGAAGAATGGTGTTAATACAATAACGCAATAATGATGGCAACCATGCAAAAACATGCTTTTGAAAGGGGACATCTTACTTTGAAACCATGCATCATGCCTTTTTGTGAAAACTTCATAAAACTTGATACCATAAGCATTACACAATTTACATACTTCATTTAGGAACATACAAGAGTCATAGTATCACATAAGATCATACATTGCATTTAAGACATATTTGGGGCCACTTTATAGTGAGTAGCCTTCCTTTGACAGTAAGTATATTTCCCTTAACAGTAACTCCTTTTCTTTGTTAATTCCTTAACCCTACAAGTAACCCTTTAGTTATATATTGGTGTAATTTATACATAATGTCCCATCACACTATCCATACTCAAGCATCACATTAAGGCCACAAGGAAATCATGCATACAACCTTCATTAACACAATACATGCAATCATGGAACCATCTCATATAACAAGACATGAAATTCACATTTGACTCAACATACTTTGATGACCACATATAGGAACTCATTACAAGACAACATGAAACTCAAGACTTCTAATCATCATCATAGTAAGACACTATTCATCATTAACATACTTGGACTTCACTTCACAAAGACATCATAGAACTCTAATCACAATCCCATTCTAAGCCTACTTATGTATGTACATGTAAAATCCCATAACCTCACACATACTAAGTAAACCTACAAGGAGACTACAAGTCTTAACATGCACTTCATACATTAACAAGACAAGCATAGACAACCTCATTCATGCCAAGCAAGACCTTCATTATATAGTCATTAATACCAATATTATGCAAATAGGATAAGACCACATCATATAGATTCATACCATGCATTTCATCAGAACGAGTAAAAAAGGCTACAAAGTCATGCATAAGGACATAAACATAATCATATACTTTAGAACACCTTCCTAGAACTCCCTTCAAGAGCTACTTGTGCAATGCATAGGTAAAGTCTCATACCCTCGCCTACACTAAGTAACTTCCCTTAGGTTATTTTAGTTAGGGTCCATATTTTATTTCCATTGTCCATGTAACACTAAGACCATGGGTGCTACATGAAATTTGGTGTTGAAGAGCCTTATACCAAGGGAAGGTGTTCTACCTTGCCAAAGTAGAACATTAACATCATGCTAGCATCTTACGTGATATTACTTGCTAGATCCTATGGGTCAAGCATATTTTATGGAACTTGGATGCATATATGGAAATATCACTCTATGCCCTTGGGCTATGAGGCTATCCACCTCGTGAGGACTATGGTGAACCTACTTTCCTAAAATGTGAAGGGACGCCCCTCATCTTCAAGTTCACTTGGTGCTAAGCTAAGTTCCCTTTATTGAAAAGTCATTATTAGTATTATAAAAGTATTCTTTAGGAGATTGACTCCCCATATGCTTAGCTCCTGGGTCATAGTTGAGAGATTCCTTTCATCAACTAATTCATGTGAGAAAACCTTACACATGGACACAGCATACTCAAGCACCATCTAGTTTAGGGTACCCTTGAGAACACCTTTAAAAAGTCCATGTATTGACTAGATCATCATACATGTGTGTGTATACATGTATGTGAGCACACCTTTCACATAAAACTCTTAGACCACACATGCTTATATTTTATTTCATTTATGCATTTATGCATAAGTGTACAAGTGTACTATATGAGCAATCCTTTCATATAAAAACATTTAGACACTAGACATAAGCATACTTCATCATATCATATACTTGACATCATAGCATATAAGACATGTTCATGACATACTCATGCATTGACATTCAGGTACATAAATCACAACATAGGAACTATCCTATCAAGGCACACATGTGCAATGCATAGAAAAGGTCCCATACCCTTACCCTTAGTAGTACGCCTATCAAGTCATCCTAGTTAAGGGATACATAACATTCTTCATATACATATGCTCTACATTCATAGTTGTAGATACAAGTGCATATGAGAATACCCTTTCATTAGACACCATGAACCTATACTACTTGTAAACATGTATGACATACTGAGTGTGTGTGCGCATTGGTCAACATGATCACGTAATGTCTATTAACATTACATTGAGGAAGCCACCCTCTTAAGACTACAATTCACATACATGCATAGACCACACTTCACAATTAAGCATAGGAGACAAGATAACATCACATTGCATTCAAGACTCCTAACCTTAGCTAATCACACATTCATATAAGGTTACACAGGTAGGGGGTCATTAACCATCATTACTTCTTATAAGGAACCACCTAAACCATTCCCTAACATAGTCATTCACATGCTTATCACACTAGCCATACAACCTAGATCATAAACTAGAATAAAAGATTAGGCATGCTTCACATAGTGTGATCATCATAACCACACACTCATATAACATCAATTTGCCTTCAAGGCCTGATCAAAACATGTATAGATTGACAAGAAGTAAACACCACCACCATAAGTGGACCATACCACACAATGCCATACAAGGCCAATTCCACAAGCCATACGATAGAAAAGTAGAGGGATGGATCAACCTTACCAAATCTCCCTTGATTTGATCATCAATAATCAATACTTATAGTGCATCAATAATACAATATAGGGAAGTAGCTAAAGATATCATAACCTAAATGAATTCATACTTCAATTTTTCATAGAATCGGGATCATATCAAGTGCTCTACATTAACAATCAATAGAAGATAGAAGAACATAGGTCAATATCATTAAAATCATCAAACCTTGATCCACATGGATCACTCATCAACAATTCACCATCAACATACAAAATTTTCTGTAGATATAAGCAATTCAACATGCTAGACTCACAATTCAATTAACACATAATTAAGATCACAATACCTATAACATAGGCTAATTTGAGAATTGGAGGGAACATGGGTTAATCATGAAATTGGATTGAAATTCACTTTAAAATCAGTACATTATCATAAATTTATCATGAACATTCTTTTGAATCAATTTGAGAAAGAACCCATGGCTAGATTAGAAACTAGGAAGTTTGATCATGAACTTTCAATGAAAAACATTGGAAAGAGCTATTTAGATGGAAGATTATGTAAAGATGAAGGATCATCATACCTTATTGTAGGAGAGAACAACGAAATATTCATGAAGAATCCATGGGAATCCAAGCAGTATGTTGTTCTTGAGCTTCATCTCCAATGGTGGTAACTAGAGATGTTTCTTCGGGAGAGGGGAGTCTAATTTTGAAATATGAATTGGTTTTGGGGTTTTAGTCTTTTTAACTAACTAAATACACCCAAAAATAGCTAAATAAACCGCCTACGGTCAGGTTAGGACGTGGGGTGAATTTTCCATTCCCCCCTTAGTGAAACAGTGTGCCTGGTAGTTGCATTGCAGGTTGCATCGATGAAGCAACCTATGCCCCGTATGCCCATCGAAGGGTCGTTCTGTTGGCCGTCATTGTGGTCTGAGGCTTGGCACTGGTTGCATTGGCTCCTAGGCTATGTATTGAACTACTCCCACCCATCTACTGGGCGTTACCACACCTACTGGCCATCATTTGCTAGGCGTAGTTAGATACTGCCAACGGCAGTGTCTAGGAAGACTTTAAGTCCTCCTTGAGGGCCTTTTGCGGGGCCCTTGGGGAGTCGTACCCAGAAGTTTCCAACTTAGACACATTCTTATGCATGTCAAGGACCTTCCATACCATTTTAAGCATCAAACAACACACGCAACACATCAAAACATGCGAAGCACACTCAAGTACATCCAAGGGCTAACTTTCTAAAGTCTTGGAGGTTCTTGGACATTTGACTTCCAAATGATGTCAAATTAACCCTACATGCTTTGAAACACTTAATTAACATGTTAAAAATCTTATTAGGCACATGTGATACTCTAGACACCTTAATTCACTTTGGGGGTCTAGCAACATCCCCCACTTGGGAACATTCGTCCTCGAATGACACTTGGAACACTTTAAACACAACAAGGACTTCAATGACCCATAGAGCAGTTCACAACATTCATAACATTATCACAAAGAATTAAATGAACCAAACTTATGAGGTACACAACTTCCAACCATTTAGCACTCAATACAACACAAGTAAGTAAAACCTCCGTTCACTCATTTTCAAAATGCATTCAACACATAGGCTCTTGTCATGTTTATAGGAGGAATATCCTTCTCCTTATCATAACATGGTCTTTACATTTCTTTTCATTAGGAGTTAACTATGCAACAACATTTAAGTCACACATAGGCAAGATCCACATCACTCAAGAAGTAAGAAAGCACTCGCACTTCAATGCACATAAACTTGAGTTAAGTAAATCAACAAGGATATTTATTGATTAGACCTAGTTCCATGAAAGTCATACTCAACCATACCACGCTTAGTTATGTTTATGGAGGAATGTCCTTCTTCTCAACACACTTACAAGGACTTCAATGACCCATAGAGCAGTTCACAACATTCATAACATTATCACAAAGAATTAAATGAACCAAACTTATGAGGTACACAACTTCCAACCATTTAGCACTCAATACAACACAAGTAAGTAAAACCTCCGTTCACTCATTTTCAAAATGCATTCAACACATAGGCTCTTGTCATGTTTATAGGAGGAATATCCTTCTCCTTATCATAACATGGTCTTTACATTTCTTTTCATTAGGAGTTAACTATGCAACAACATTTAAGTCACACATAGGCAAGATCCACATCACTCAAGAAGTAAGAAAGCACTCGCACTTCAATGCACATAAACTTGAGTTAAGTAAATCAACAAGGATATTTATTGATTAGACCTAGTTCCATGAAAGTCATACTCAACCATACCACGCTTAGTTATGTTTATGGAGGAATGTCCTTCTTCTCAACACACTTACAAGGACTTCAATGACCCATAGAGCAGTTCACAACATTCATAACATTATCACAAAGAATTAAATGAACCAAACTTATGAGGTACACAACTTCCAACCATTTAGCACTCAATACAACACAAGTAAGTAAAACCTCCGTTCACTCATTTTCAAAATGCATTCAACACATAGGCTCTTGTCATGTTTATAGGAGGAATATCCTTCTCCTTATCATAACATGGTCTTTACATTTCTTTTCATTAGGAGTTAACTATGCAACAACATTTAAGTCACACATAGGCAAGATCCACATCACTCAAGAAGTAAGAAAGCACTCGCACTTCAATGCACATAAACTTGAGTTAAGTAAATCAACAAGGATATTTATTGATTAGACCTAGTTCCATGAAAGTCATACTCAACCATACCACGCTTAGTTATGTTTATGGAGGAATGTCCTTCTTCTCAACACACTTACATGTCTCATCAGTCCTTACCCAAGCAAGGCACAAAGGTCAATTTATTTCAGATGAGGAATTTTAAAACTTTTAAACCAAAGCACGCTCATATTTCTTTCCTCGAGAAGTCAAAATGGTAATTAACACCACACACATCAGCATAATGGGAAGTCATTTCACAAAATTCATTTCCTAGTATGACACTAGCTTCCATAAACATGCATCATTTAGGGAAATTCTTGCAATTTATAGGCACACACAAGGACATTAGCTAGATATGCCTTCACTTTTCAATAGTGAGCCTATAATCATTCTTTAAAAAACCATACAAATCACATAATTTCCAAGAGATTTATCATATTTCATTTCAATAAGACTCAATTTCTCATTGATGGCTTAAAACATCGCACATTAAGAGTAAATTCATTTACTAACTTATCTCATGCAGACTAATGCACAACTAACATATCAAGATGCACAATCAACATGAGAAATCATGAATTTGATCAAAAATCCTTTTTCATGCAATTTGGATTCTTCAAAATATGCTTAACATGGTGTCATTCAAGACATACATAACATATGGAGAACATGCAACTCATACTTCTATGCAAGACTCCTATCATGAACAGGCTTCAAGGAAATCTTTAGTCTCAAGATATAATAAACATTAAAGGAAAATATAGGAATAGTTACAACCTTAATACTCTCCTCATCATCCCCCACATAGGGTAAACCCAATTGAGAAACTTAACTCTCCCTTAAGAGAACATTAGCTCACCATCTTTAATAACTAAGCACATCACCCAAATCTCGGGATCTAAGCTCAAGCACACCCTCCATCAGCATCACCTAAAAGTGATTTCCCCAATGATGAAGTCCAAAGGAACTCAACATATAAACATCAAAGGTAACAAAATCTTACCATCTAGGCACACTATCACCCACTTAGGGTAGGCCTAATCATATCATTCCCTTAAACACCGAGGTCAAGACAAGTCAAAACCAACCTATATACTCCTCACACAAGAAGGTTTAACATTCATTAAGGGTTTTTAACTCCTAATCTCATACCAAGGAGTCTACTAACTCTATCATCAACATTCTTCTAGGCCTAACACTCGAAGGGGAATCCATAACAATTAAGTTAGGTCATACTACCCAACCACATAAGGTCTCGACTATACCATAAAAACCAAGAGTCATAACTCGTTAGGAGAAACAATAGTGGAGGCTTAGCCATAAGGCCTCTTTCTTTTCTTTCAATACCAAGGTAAGGTAACTTCTAGGTTGTCACATCCAGGGAGCACCTCCTAGACGTAACCGGCGTCGTCTTCCTCTTTGAGGACTAAGACTCGCCTCTTAGCTTACATCATTACATTCATAGGCCAAAAATAAAGAAAATTTAAAAACTTTTCATTACCTTTACATTGAGGTTTACATAGACCTCTAAATACACATAATATTTATATCGAGTATACATAGACCCTTCGTATAGGACGATTACATATTCTTCTACTTTTATTGCACATATATAAATAAGATATAACATAGTCTCAAATGGACGTCTCATCTCATAACCATCTAACAAGAGTATAACAATTTGGGCCTAGCCCATACATCAATGTAATAAAGTCGCATATGGGCTATACAATGTTTAGTACTCAATTGAAATGGAAAGAACATAACACTTTGTTTGGATCATTGTTACTCATTGTTTCATAATGTATTGTATTGTATTGTAATTTATTGTACTGTATTGTATGGTAGATACAATGTTTGGTTAGATTGTATTGTTTGTTATTGTCTAGTAACATTTAAATTGTTTGGTTTGATTGTATCGTACTGTATTGTAATTTGTAAATTTATTTAAATATCCTTAATTATTCTAGGGTAGGAGGTTTGACTAGATTTAAATAATTAAGGTAAAGGGTAAAATAGTATTTTGAAATATTATGTAAAGATATAATTGGAAAAAGAAATTAAGTAACAATGGGAACACACCAAATTGGTTGTTCCAAAAAATAGGGGTTTCTATTGTTACGTGACAACGAAATTTAACAGTACAGTACAATACATTTTAAGTAACAATCAAAACAAACATTGTAGGTATAGTAACGATACAATACAATACAATGGATAACAATGATCCAAACATAGTGTAAGAGTTAAAACTAGAACAACTCCATAAGCTTGATATTGGCATTGCCCTCGGAAAGTGAGGACCTATCCAACTTAGATGATTGAGAATTCCAAGTCTCCTTCAAAGTCGTCTCGAAAGCCCTTCAATGTCCAGAATCTAAAATATTGGGGAAAAAGGGAGAAATTGGGGTTAGTATACCACTTGTACTAAGTATGAGACCATATGCACACATATCATGAAATCATGCTAAAAAGGGACAATCCATTAAAGTATGCAATTTACTTTGAAAAGCCTTATGCACATTTAAGAAGACCATACCAATCATTAAGACATATTCATTAAGTCATAAGTATGTACATCACAAGACCAGAAATGCTAAGTCTAATCAAGTCAACATGCATATCATATAATTGAACACATAGTCAAAGCAACTCTATCATCAAGTTATAATAGCCACAAGCATGAATAAAACCGCATTACAACATAACCAAAGCAAGACAATTACCATGAACCCTCATTAAGTCAACAAGTGCAATGACCAAGAAAAGCCTCTTAACCATACTTAATCAAGTAAACCCAATAAGAACCATGACTAATATCCAACTTCACATAACATATTATTTAAGAGTACATATCATCCTGCTTTAGAAATAGAGACCAACACATGTTTATAAGTGAAACTAATCATCATGTAGTATCATCAATATGCAAGATCATCATATACAAATCATGTACAATTATAAGCATATACATATGTAAAAACAACCTTCTAAAGTTTCCTTCAAGGCAAACTAGTGCAAGGCATAGGTAGAGTCCTATACCCCTACCTAAGCTAAGTAAAACCTCTTAAGTCACCTTAGTTGGTTTGTACTTCATTACTTTATTTTAGTTTAGGGGAACATGCCTTAACCGACATAGAACACAAATTCTAAGTGTGGAATCCGCTGTTGTAAAACCTTACACCGATGGAAGGTGGTCTGTCAGCCAAAGTGAAACCAAACAAAAACGTAGTTTTCTAGGTAGATCCACTATCTGGTCTTCCTATGGGGGCAACATAGTTCAAGAACTAAGAGCTAGGTATGAACTTTGTACATGCCACTTGGAAATTGGAGCCTCATCTCATGGGAATCCATAGGATGAGTATCCCTCATTGGGGAGTCAACACCTTATGCGGAACTATAGGGTGAATCTTCCTTTATGGAAAGTCAACATCTCCCATTGTCAAGTTCACTCGGTGCTAAGGTAAGTCCCTTTTTGAAATATCTTTAATGTCTTTATTAATCATCATTGCTTAATATAGGTCATAGGGTCTATCCCTTGTATAATCATCACCATAGCTCGATAAGAATTACATGAGTATAGTCCTTTCATTACAATTCGTACAAGTGAGGTTAGCACATTTACATAATCACATGATAAGGCACATTGGTAGTTATCACCATCCTTATAACGTTTATATCTTATCCAACACCTCAAAAACCATAGTCAAGACATTTCAATTCAACATAATACCAACCCTATCAATCCTAATACAATATATACTTCAATGAAACATCATCACTCAATCTTAAGTAACCACAATTGAAGTAAAGAATAGGGATCATAAGACTTACCAAGTCTCCTTCATAATACATCATCAAGGTCTTATCATAAACCCTTAACTCAATACAATGAGGGTGTAATATCATCAAATATAAATAACTAACATGAGAACAAATCCAATTGAATCACTACATCACAACCCATCACTAGTTCATAACTTAAGATAAGAGACTTAGGTCAAAGTCATAATCTAGATCAATTACTCAAGAAATAGCATGACAGGACTAAAACTAATCTTAATATATACATAATTGATACAATAACTTCATCTAGTAGTAATTCAACCAATAACCAATTTAATTGAACCAACATTACACAATTCATATCAAGATCATAACCTAGGGTTAAGGGGAACAGGTCATCTTCTACAAACTAGACAAATTAATCAATAAGTAGTGTAATATAGTCATAATTCAACATAATATAATCAACACAATCCAAATAAACCATAAACAAATCAACTTGAATGATCAATTTCGAGATTGGAGAAGACCCACTTGAATTTCATAATTTTGAAATCAATTTGATGGAACCCTTTGGGAAAAGAAGTATCAAAGGTGAAAGGAATCTCATACCTTAATATTTGATGAATATTGATATAGAAAACTTGGTTATTGGATCCTAGAACCCATCTTGACCTTGACTTTGTCTTTTATAGAGTTCTTCAACTTGAGAGAGAAAGAAGAGAGAAGGAAGATAGTTTGTGTTTTGGAATATATGAGAGCATAGGGTAATCTAATTAGGTTAGGGCCTTTATATAGGTTGTTAATTAACTACAATAGGCTTCCCCTAACCCCTAATTAACCTCCTAACTAAGACAACTAATTAAATGAATTAAATAAAAATTTGCAGCAAAACAGTGGCTCCAAAGACGAGACCACGATCGACGGATCGTGTGTCCATCGACGGGCATTGTTCATCTCTGTGTTGCACACTCATCGATGAGTTTAGAGACTATTCAAAACATGCCTCCCATGGATTTTTCTAAGTTACTATCGACAGTGGCCATCGAAACCCCATCGATTGGTCCACGATTCGTCGATTGCACTCGTTTGTGTGCGCTGCCTTTTCGCAGCTTTTTGTCAAAATGCAACGGTCCTCCTCAAGGGCCATTGGTTGGTCCTTGGAGTCACCAAAGTTTCGACTATAAACTAACTCTAATAAGTGTTAGACAACCTTCCACCAATTTTCATCATTTTCGGACTCTTAAAACTTAGTCAAACAGGCTAAGGAACACTAACAACTAATTCAACTAGTTTTCAGACGTCATGGACGTTCCTTGAAGTTTTGATTTATAGACTTCCTAAATGACTTTTATTCATTAAAATTGACATTAAAACAGTGTCTAAACCTTTTTACACTCATGTTAGCTCTAGAACACGTCTTAGACTTTCGAAGTGTTACACAGGTCAAACCAACCCACATCATCACCCTACAAGGCTGCACACTACCTTGACTTCTAGGATCAAGCCTATACACAAGACTTTAATCCATGCAAGTGAATTATGAATCATTTAACATATACCAAAGCAACAATGAAACATTTGCACATATACAAGGGCAACATTTTAATCCTTACACCCACAAAAAGGCAACATGCATTCTTTAGATATTATCACACTTCTTCAAAGCATTTCAACCTAAAATACAATATTAGACTATCATCATACAATCATATAGAAACATACCATTCAAAAGGTAAGCTCAATTAAACTACAACAACATTTAAACAAGCTTTAACCATATCATAGCATAAATCTTCACATAGTATGTCATTTCACTTAAATCACATGTATAGCCATAAATGGCATCACATTAACATATATCAATGTTCACCTTCACACATACACATATAACTATAAAACCAAGATAAGCATCAAAACTCACCTTTTCACCCTCAAGCATAGAGATACCATCTCATCCAAGCAATCATATCTAAAAGACCAACAGACAAGAAAACATATGAGAGAGATCTTATAGAGTTTAAGTTCTATGGCACGACATGAGAATAGTGAAGAAGGGAAACTCTATCGTCCAATAGCCTCTCGCTCATAGATGTGACGTGACTCACCACCGATGATCGATACCCTACTAGACATGGCAATATGATAGTTTGGACCCTAAAACCACTTTCATAAACCTCATGCTTTGATACCACATTTGTCACGACTATGAGCACCTCCTAGAAGTAACATGGCATACTTGTCCTCTCCGGGTCTTATACAAACCCATGTTATCATTCATCGCATTGTCATCGGTAAATTTAGCGGAAAATTTAATACTTTCATAGCACATCATATGCTAGAACATCACTTCATATATATATATATATATATATATATATA
>NC_028647.1:33166277-33249336 GCF_001406875.1 Solanum pennellii | reverse complement strand
TATATATATATATATATATATATATATATATATATGTATATATATAATATCACAATACATAGTTAAAGACTCTAACTCCCTTTTACATCTTAGATTCAAAATCATTAGAGTATATTAGGGACACGGCCCTTTCAACATACTTCATAACTAAGCAATTACAAGACTTTACGTAAAGCAATGACATAGGAAATCCTTGAACTAAAGGATTCCATTCCTTGAGCTTGGGAATCACATATCAAGCTCTCACCTTAGAGACATCCTTTAAGCATCCATAACCTACATTTTGTGTAAAAAGGTAAAGAAGAATGGTGTTAGTACAAGAATGCACTAAGTATGGCAACCATGCAAAAACATGCATTTGAAAGGGGACAACTTACTTTGAAACCATGCATCATTTTTTTTTTGTGAAAACCTCATAAAACTTGATACTTTAAGCATTATACGATTTACATACTTCATTTAGGCACATACAAGAGTCATAATATCACATAATATTATGCATTACATTAAAGATATATTTGGGACCACTATACAGTGAGTACCTTTCCTTTTACAGTAAGTATATTTCCCTTAATAGTAACTCCTTTTATTGCTTAATTCCTTAACCTTCCAAGTAACCCTTTAGTGATACAATGGTGCAATGTATTGATAATGTCCCATTACCCTATCCATACTCAAGCATCACCTTAAGGCCACAAGGAAATCATGCATACAACCTTCATTAACCCAAAACATGCAATCATGGAACCATCTCATATAACAAGACATGAAATTCACATTTGACTCAACATACTTTGAGGACCACATAGAGGAACTCATTACAAGACAACATGAAACTCAAGACTTCTGATCATCATCATAGTAAGACACTAGTCATCATGCACTTCACAAAGACATCATAGAACTCTACTCACCATACCATTTCTAATATACTAATGTACATGTGAAGTCCCATAACCTCACACATACTAAGTAAACCTACAAGGAGACTACAATCTTTAACATACACTTCATTCATTAACAAGACAAGCATAGACAACCTCATTCATGCCAAGAAAGACCTTCATTATATAGTCATTAATACCAACATTATGCATATAGGATAAGGCCACATCATATAGACTCATACCATACATTTCATCACAACAAGTAGACAACAGTACAAAGTCATGCATAAGGACAAACATAATCATATACATTAGAAAACCTTCCAAGAACTCCCTTCAAGACCTACTTGTGCAATGCATCGGTAAAGTCCCATACACTCACCCACACTAAGTAAGTTCTCATAGGTTAGCCTTTTAGGCTACATACTTTATTTCCATTGTCCATTATACTTCCGGAAACTATAGGATTAACCGACACTAAGACCATGGGTGCTACATGGAATTTTGTGTTGTAGAGCCTTATACTAAAGGAAGTTGATCTACCTTGCCAAAGCAGAACATTAACATCATGCTAGCATCTTAGGTGATATCATTTGCTCGATCCTATGGGGCAAGCATAGTTTATGGAACTTGGAGGCATATATGGAAACATCACTCTATGCTCTTCGTCTATGAGGCTATCCACCTCGTGAGGACTATGGTGAACCTACCTTCCCTACAATGGGAAGGGACACCCCTCATCATCAAGTTCACTTGGTGCTAAGAAAAGTTCTCTTCATTGAAAAGCCATTATTAGTATTATTTTATAAATGTAGGCTTTAGGATATTGACTCCCCATATTCTTATATCATAGGTCATAGATGAGAGATTTCTTTCATCAACCTAATTCATGTGAGAAAACCTTTCACATGGACATAGCATACTCAAGCAATATCTAGTTTAGGGTACCCCTGAGAACACCTCTCAAAAGCCCCTCTATTGACTAGATCATCATACACTTATGTGTGTATCACCTTTCACGTAAACACTCTTAGATCACACATGCTCATACTTTATTTCATCCATGCAAAGTGTACAAGTACACTATTTGAGCAATCCTTTCATATAAACACACCATAATCATACTTCATCATATCACATACTTGATATTATAGTATATATAATGTGTGTTCATGACATACTCATGCACTCACATTCATGTATATAAATCACAAACCTAGGAACTATCCTATCAAGGCACACTTGTGCAATGCATAGACGAGGTCCCATACCCTTACCCATACTATTACACCTATCAAGTCATCCTAGTCAAGGAATACATAACAAACTTCATAGACATATATTTTACATGCATAATATTAGACACAAGTGCATATGAGAATATCCTTTCATTAGACACCATGAACCTATACTACTTGTAAACATGTATGATGTGTGAGTGTGTGTGCATTGGTAAACATGATCACACAATGGATATCAACATCAAATTGAGTCAGCCACCCTCTTTAGACCACAATTCACATACATGAATAGACCATACATTACAATTTAGCATAGGGACAAGATAACATCACATCACATTCAAGACTCCTAACATAATCTAACCACACATTCATATAAGGATACGTAGGTAGGGGGTTATTAAGCATCATTACTTCTTCAAAGGCAGCACCTAAAACATTCCCTAACATAGTCATTCACATGCTTATCACACTAGCCATACAACCTAGATTATAAAGTAGAATAGAAGACTAGGCATGCTTCACATAGTGTGATCATCATAACCACACACTCATATAACAGCAATTTTCCTTCAAGGCCATGATCAACACATATATATATATTGAGAAGAAGTAAACACCGCCACCATATGTGGACCATACCACACAATGTCATACAAGGCCAATTCTACAAGCCATATTATAGAAAAGTAGATAGATAGAGAAACATTACCAAATCTCCCTTGATTTGATCATCAATGATTAATACTTATAGTGCATCAATAGTACAATATAGGGAAGTAGCTAAAGATATCATAACCTAAATGAATTCATACTTCAATTTTTCATAGAATCGAGATCATATCAAGTGCTCTACATTAACAACCAATAGAAGATAGAAGAACATAGGTCAATATCATTAAAATCATCAAACCTTGATCCACATGGATCACTCATCAACAATTCACCATCAACATACAAAATTGTCAGTAGCTATAAGCAATTCAACATGCTAGAATCACAATTCAATTAACACTTTATCAATATCAGTATGCCCATAACATAGGCTAATATGAGAATTAGAGGGAACATGGGTTCATCATGAAATTAATTAAAATTCAGTTTAAAATCAGTACATTATCATCAATTTATCATGAACATGCTTTTGAAATCAGTTTGAGAAAGAAGTCATGGCTAGATTGAAAACAAGGAAGTTTTATTATGAACTTTCATTGAAAAACATTGGAAAGAGCTATTTAGATGGAGGATTATCTAAAGATGAAGGATCACCATACCCTATTGTAGGAGAGAACCACAAAATCTTCATTCATAATTCCATTGGAATCCAAGCTCCAAGTTGCTCTTGAATTTCATCTCCATTGGAAGTTTCTAGAGAGGTTTCTTTAGGAGAGGGAAGTCTAATTTTTAAATATGAATTGGTTTGGGGGTTTTAATCTTTTTAACCAACTAAATATACCCAAAAATAGATAAATAAACCGCCTAGGATCTGGTTAGGACGTGGGGTGAATATCCCATTCACCCCTTAATGAAACAGTTCGCCTGACAGTTAGATTGCACGCTGCATCGATGAAGCAACTTACGCCCCATAGGCCCATCGTCGGGCCGTTTTGCTGGTTGTCGTTTGGGTATGAGGCTTGGCATATGTTGATTTGGCTCCTAGGATAAGTATGGAACGACTCCCACCCATCGATGGGGCGTCACCACACATACTGGCCGTTGTTTGCTAGGCGTAAGTAGACACTACCAAGGCAGTGTCTAAGCAGACTTTGGGTCCTCCTTGAGGGCCTTTTGCGGGGCCCTTGGGTAGTCGTACTCGGACGTTTCCAATGTAAATACATTCTTATACATGACAAGGACCTTCAATACCAGTTTGAGCATCAAACAACACACGCAACACATTAAAACATGTTAAGCACACTCAAGTACGCCCAAGGGCTAACTTTCAAACGTCTTGGACGTTCTTGGACGTTTGACTTCCAAATAACGTCAAATCAATCCTACATGCTTTAAACACTTAATTAACATGTTAAAAAGTTTATTAGGCACATGTGAGGCTCTAGACACCTTAATTCATTTTGGGGGTTTTATAGACAGATATATCCCCCATGGGTCCCAGACAGAGAGACAGTGGGTGTGTATCACTAGGTAAAACATGCATCATTATACTTGACATTCCATTCCATTGCACATATTTATCATTAGTGAACTTGATATTGTGTTTTGCTGATCTTGTGAATGCCAACCTGTGAATCTTTGGTTAATGTATATTGAGGTTGTTATTGAGGATATGTAATGGTTAGAGTGTAGTTATTGAGTTATGTGTTATGTGAATTATGAAATATTAGGTTGGGCTTGTTTTAAGCTGCTTGTAGTCGTGGAGGTTGTAATTGATGAATATTGAGTTTGCTATTAAGAATAGGTGATTGTTAGAATGTTGTTGAGATATCCGCTTGTAAATTGTGAACTGTTAGGTTGGGCTATTTTTATGTAGGTTGTAGTTGTGTAGGTTCGCTTGGAGTGTAAAGAGTACTCATGTTCTATCCCCTTAGCTTGTGTTTAGAGGTTTACTTGCTTAGTACCGTGTGGTTTGGTACTCACCCCTTGCTACTACATATTTTTAGAGATAACTAGCCTAGACCTTTGTGATATTTTTTCTTCTCCTTGTTTGAGGCTTCTTATGGAGGTTTATATGGTAGATGCTTGTCATTTCGTCGGGCCTTCTTACTCCTATTTATTATCTTGTTCTATTCTACAAATAAGGTCATTTCATACTTGTATTTTTCTTTTGAATCGTTTGTAATAATTTAGAGGTTTGTGATGTCATGATTTTATAGTGCTTTCAATGCATTTTGCTTAAGAGTTGTGTGTAGAGCCTTTTTATAGTAGTTTTAACATGTTTTTTTAGTTTTTTTTGTAGGAAAGATGTCCAAATTAAAATGCAGAAGGGAGCTGGAAAAGAGTGAAGAAAGATGACCACTGTATTTATGATGAGTCATTGAAAGAGTACTTCTATAAAGGTCAAGATGATAACAATAAAGCGGTGCTCGATACTATTGTGGGTGGTTCATATGGAGAGTGCACAGATGCATAGATAGCATAGAAGTTGGAGAAGATATCTCACAACAACAACGCTTGGAGCACCAGAAAGTTAGACATTGGAAGAAACACCTTTGGACTACAAGCTACAAACAACCCATCAACAGATGAAATGAGTGAAGAGTTGGCACATATGAGAACTGAGCTAGGGTTGGTTTTGAAACATGTGAATGGAGGTGCACAGAAAGTAAATAAGGTGAATTATTTGACCATACCACCACTACCAGCAGATGAGTACTATTATGAAGAGGACACTTATGCAGTTAATGAACAGACGGTTGTTTCTGACCAAACGCCCAAGGCTCCAATTAGGAAAATTGGCGTCAAGGTCATGAAAACCAAGGTTGGAACTATGGTAAATACAACTCAGAGGATCAATATGTTCGACATGGGAACTACAACCGCGATAACAACTTCAATCGGGGTAACTATGCTAACAAGAATGATAGGAGTAGGCCCTATGTTCCACCTCAAAAAAGAGATGCTGCTCCTAGGGACGTTGGAGGTAATATGGCGCGAGATGAGAATATGTTACAGAAAATGTTGAGGATATTTGATACTAGTGATGATCATACCAAGGAGATGAGAGATGACTTAGCCAACATTTCGCAAAAGGTAGATGCACATGTGGTTTCGATTAAGCATCTTGAATTATAGATAGCTCAATTGTCTACTACTGTGAATCCACGACAACTTGGGACTCTTCCTACCAACACCATCCAGAATCCTAAAAATTATGGGAATTACATGGCAGTCACTACTCGAAGGGGTAAGCAAACCATTGATCCACCTATGCCGCCTATGGTAGAAGATGATATGAAAAAAGACTAAGAAGTAGTAGAAACTAGTGGAGAATTGGTGGACGACACGGTGAAAGAAATAGAGGTGTCTCAGAAAGTGGTCCCCATTCCTAGACCTCCACCACTATTCCCTCAGAGATTAGTGAAGAAGACTGAGGATGGTAAATACCGGCAATTTATCACTATGTTAAAACAACTTTCTATTAATGTCCTTTTGATAGAAGCTTTGGAATAAATGCTCGGTTATGCTACGTTTATAAGGGATATGGTAATAAAAAAAGATCGGTGAGTTTTGAGGATGATGACAGAATGCAGCATTGTAGTGCTATTGTTACAAGGTCTTTTGTGCAAAAAAGGAAGATCCTAGAGCTTTCACCATACCATGTACAATCAGGTTGCTATATTTTCCTAAAGCAATATGTGATCTTGGTGCAAGAATAAATCTCAAGCCTCTTTCCGTTTACAAAAAGTTAGGTTTGGGTGACCCAAAGACTACTACGATGTGGTTACTGATGGGTGAACGAACAGTGCAGAGGCCCATTGGTATACTCCATGATTTTCTTGTGAAAGTGGAGTCATTTATATTTCCAGCCGAATTTGTGATTATTGATTGTGAGGTAGATTTGAGGTTCCCATTATTCTAGGGAGGTCATTCCTTACCATCGGGCGTGCATTCGTTGATATGAAAAAGGGGCAGATGAAGTTTAGGTTGAACAATGAAGAAGAAACTTTTAACATACGTAGGTCCATGAAGCAGAGCGTTGAGATATAAACGGCGTCTGTTATATCCTACATCGTTGAGAGTATAACTGAGGTACAAATTCAAGAGCGACTAAGTGACGAGGCACTGGGCAGTAATCATGAATTTTGAGAGTGATGGTATTGAAGAGTATGGGTCTTTGGTGGCTGCACTTGAACGAAATGAATATCGGTCAAAACCAAAGAAATTGGAGTTAGATATGAAGCATCGCGAGTCTCCACCCGCGAAACCATCTATTAAGGAGGCTTCAAAATTAGAGATTAAGGCTCTACCACCTCATCTGAGGTATGTGTTCTTGGGTAGAGATGACACTTTGCCGGTTATAATTGAAGAGGATTTGAATGGGCAACAACTAGAGTGTTTAGTGGAGGTTTTGAAGAGGTTCAAACGAGCCATTGGTTGGACTATTGCGGACATTATTGGGATTCCTCTCTGTATTTATTCAAACAAAATCCAACTCATGCCCGATCACAAACCAAGTATTGAGCACCAAAGAAGGTTGAATCCACCTATTCAAGAGGAAGTGAAAAGTGAGATCATCAAGTCGTTCGATGCTGGAGTCATTTATCCTATTGCAGAGAGTAGTTGGGTGTGCCCTGTTCAATGCGTGCCTAAAAAGGGTGGGATGATAGTGGTGCCAAATGAGAGGAACAAGCTTGATCCAATGTGGCCAGTGACCAGATGGAGAGTTTGTATGGATTACCAAAAGTTGAATGTGTGGACTGAGAAGGCCCATTTCCCCATGCCCTTTATGGATCAGATGTTAGACAGACTCGCAGGCAAAGGGTGGTATTGTTTTCTTGATGGCTACTCGGGTTACAATCAAATCTCTATTGCCCCTGAGGATTAAGATAAGACCACTTTTACTTGCCCTTATCGGACATTCGCATTCAAAAGGATTTCGCGTGGGTTATGTAATGCATCGCCCACTTTCCACAATGTATGATGTCGATATTCTCCGATATGGTGGAGGACACTATTGAATTGTTCATGGATGATTTTTCAGTGGTTGGCGATTCATTTGATCGGTGTTTGAGTCATTTGGTGGAAGTGATCAAAAGATGTGAAGATTTTAATTTGGTGCTTAATTGGGAAAAATGTCACTTTATGGTGAAAGAAGTCATAGTGTTGGGCCATCGCATCTCGGAGGAGGGGATAGAGGTTGATCGAGCTAAAGTTGAAGTGATAGAGAGGGTTCCTCCACCCATCTCTGTAAAAGGTGTGAGAAGTTTTCTAGGCCATACGGGCTTTTATCGGAGGTTTATTAAGGATTTTTCGAAAATTGCGCATCTTTTGTGCAAACTACTTGAGAAGGAATGTAAGATTTATTTCAATTAAGCCTCTCTGAAAGCATTTGGAGAGTTGAAGGAGAAATTTGTGTCCGCGCCCATTATTATTTCCCCAGATTGGAGTGAGCCATTTAAGGTGATGTGTGATGCTAGTGGGGTTGCTCTTGGTGTGGTATTGGGACTAAGAAGGGATAAAATACTTCACCCCGTTTACTATGAAAGTAAGGCCCTAAATGAAGCTCAGAAGAACTACATGGTAACCGAACAGGAGCTTCTTGCAGTGGTGTTTGAATTTAAAAAATTTCTCTCCTATTTGCTTGGTACGAGGCTTATAGTGCATACAGACCATTCCGCTTTGTTGTACTTGATAGTAAAAAAGGATGTGAATCCAAGGCTAATTAGATGGGTATTATTGCTACAAGAGTTTGACTTCGAGGTGAAAGATAGTCTGGGGATTGAGAATCAAGTGGCCAACCATTTCTCTAGATTGGAGGATGAAGCTATGCGAAAATTGGGCGAAAAGGCTGAAATTGATGACGCATTCCCAGACGAACATATATTGGCCTCTTCCCATGATTTGATCCCATGGTTCGCAGAATTCGCGAATTATCTGGCAAGTGATATAGTTCCATTTTACTTGTCTTTCCATCAAAGGAAGAAGTTTATGTATGATGTGAAAATATCTTTTGGGATGAGCCTTACTTATACCGGAGTTGTGCAGATGGGATTATTCGACGTGGTATACCAGAAGTTGGGATGTTGAGTGTTCTGGAGGCATGTCACTCCTCGCCTGTGGGTGGGCACCATAGTGGTATCCAGACTGCGCATAAGATCTTGCAGTGTGGTTACTATTGGCCAACCATTCACCAAGATGCTCACGAGATTGCCAAAACATGTGATTGGTGCCAACGAGATGGAGGAATTTTGAAGAGGCAAGAGCTACCTTTAAATCCTATTCGGGTGATTGAATTATTTGATGTATGGGAAATTGATTTTAGGGGTCCGTTTGTGAGTTCTCATGGGATGAAGTATATACTTGTAGAGGTTGACTATGTGTCAAAATGGGTGGAAGCAATAGTACTTCCTAACAATGAAGGGAATAGTGTCACCGCGTTCTTGAAAAAGAATACCTTCTCCAGATTTGGCACACCTAGGGCCATTATTAGTGATGGTGGCTCTCACTTTTGTAATGAATTGTTCAAAGGGTTGTTTGAGAAATATGGGGTTTCCCATAATGTGGCTAATTTTTATCATCCACAAACTAGCGGACAAGTAGAGGTGTCCAATAGAGAAATCAAGCAAATTCTGGCAAAAATGGTGAATGCTGATAGAACGGATTGGTCAAGGAGACTTGATATGCTCTTTGGGCCTACTGCACTGCATACAAGACTCCCATAAATATGTCTCTATACCATAAATATGTCGAGTTAGAGCACAAACCAAGTGGGCAATAAAGAAACTAAAGATGGATTTGAACGAAGCGGCAGAACAAAGATTAAATGGGTTGAATGAGCTTGATGAGTTTTGCCTCAAAGCCTATGAAAGTTCAGCCATCTACAAAGAGAAGATGAACAAGTATCACGACCAAAGGACTGAAAAACGCGAATTTGTGGTTGGTGATTTGGCGCTTCTACTCAACTCTAGGGTACGCTTGTTCCCGGGCAAAGTCAAGTCCAAGTGGAGTCGGTCATTCCTCATTAGTAAAGTGTTTTCACATAGAGCGGTTGAGTTGGAGAACAAGGAGGGTGCAAATTCAATGGTCAAAGGATAAAGATCTACCTGGGGCATGCAGAGAGTGCCCATGAAGTGGTTGAGGCCTATCACCTTGATGAAGTCTGAGTAATCAAGGAGCCTGCGTCGTGCAGTGACGTTAAATCAAGTGCTTCTTCGGAGGCAACCCAAGGTGTATCCTCTAACCAAAAATACGTTTTATTTTCTTTGTAGGAATAGTCGTATTTTCTTGTTTCGTTTTGTTTTTTTCTTATTTCATTCTTGATTGTGTGCTAATGTTGGCTAAAGATTAATGTAGAGTTCATGTCTCAAAAGTGTCCAGAAAAAACTCAAAAAGAATGGCCTAATAGGTGTTACATGTGCAGGAACCAAAAAAAAAATTTGTAGAAAATGGTCTGGTGCATAGGTCTACGGTCCCCATCTACGGCCCTCGTTCCATCGACGGACCATCGATGGTGTCCGTAGATCCCTGATATTGTCTCTTAGATTTTCTAAGTCTTGCTGCAATCGACAGTCCCAATCAACAAACCATTCTGCCAGCGACCCGACCCGACCCAACTGGTAATATTAAAGGACATAACGGTTTATATTCATTCCCTCCTCCAAAGTATTTCAAAATTCCCTTTCCAAAGCCGTTTTTTATCATTTATTTCTTTCCTTTATCACCAATCCTCATTCTCGCATATTCCATTTCACTCCCAAATGAGAATCCCTCCAATCCCAAAACTCTCTCTTCTTGAATTTTTTCCCCTCCGTTGTTCTTCAGCCGGTGATCAAGTTCAGGCGCGTAGGCTACTCTTTAGAACTTCGCAAGTGCACACAATCACTCCACTACTCCAAAAAGGTACAAATGTCCCTAAGGAAGGATACCATCTACCAAAGGGGCAAGTCCAAGTCCGTGGCCCCGTCTCGTCGGATGATTGTCGACTCCGACAATGAGCAAGACCCAGCATATGTCCCTCTGAGTGCCACAACCCCAAGTGCAGTTGCGCGAATCACTAGGGGAACCCCCCGAGAGGTGGTTCTCGGTGTACTCACTGCCTTCCAGTCTAATGAGGAGAGCACACTGACCGACTCACCGTCCAGGGTTGCCTCTACTTTTGAAGGAGCATCAGGCTCCGAATCTATTTCAGCATCAGGGTCGGCCCAATCTTCTGGGTCAAATGTGTCCACTGCCTCCAGTTTCATCTCTCAGGGATCCACTCAGTCAGAAGTACATGACCACCAAGCCTCGTTTGATTAGGCTACCATCTAGGAGTCTCCTCCTGCACCCCGCACAGATGATCCTGCACCTGTTGCTGAGGAACCCAACTGGTAGTGTGTTGATGGTCAGTAACAAGTGTACAGAGACGCAAAAATCTTGAATAAAAAGGGGAGATGACCCGATTGGTGACAGTCGAGCATCAAGTTCTTATGGGAAGTTTACACACAGTCCCCGAGGTGCATATATTGTTCAACCTGCAAAAGTTTGAGTGGACCCGGAGTTTGGGGTCCTTTAGCAAGGAGCTAGTCAGGGAGTTCTACGCTTCCTATGTGGCTACTCTTAGAGGATCTATTGATAGGCAAGCAAGACCTGCCAAATAGGACCCGCTCAACTATGTACTAGTCCAGGGCTGCCAGGTTGATATCTCTAAGGCCACCATCCACCGATTCCTGTACGGCCCCACCACTGGCATAAAATGGGCACCCGCTACCCCAAAATTCGACTAAATGTGGTAGACAATCAAAAGTGGCGCTTTTAAGAGGATCGCTGAGCAGAGAGAGTCAATGAAGAGGTGGTTATCCTAACATCTATCAATAGATGGTGAGGGGGCAGACTGGGTGTTAGACAACCGAGGGTTAATTAAGAAGGCCAACCTCACCTTTACGGCCAAGTTCTTTTGGTTGTTGGTCCGACACCGTCTATCACCAACAAATGTTGATAATGTCCATACCTGGGATAGGGCTGTGTTGATTACAGCCTTGGTACTGCTGTCAGAGATTGACTTTGCAAAGGCGCTGATCACGGTGATTCATAAGAAGGCTTTCAAGACCTCTACTACTTACCCCTTTACTTGTTTTATCTTTCATTTGTGCAAGGATGCAGGAGTGCCGATTTGGCACTGTGACATACTCCGTAGTCCGGCCAGGACTGTGGAATATTGGTCTCATCAAGGATGAGGCCAATATAGCGGTACCAAGGAGAAGGCCTAGAGTTGAGATGCATCAGTTGAGTGCGAACTAGGCGAACACGGTGGAGTTATCCCAAGTGGCTGACCCAACTACTTCAGAGCCTGTTGACACCACCCGGCTTATTCCACTCATGCCGCCAGTCGGACCCCCAGCTCGTCCCGATCGATCCCCCCATTTGTAGCATTAGTCCCTCTAGCGCGGGTGTAGAAGTTAGAGGTTCAAATGGCCACCTTGATACACCATATGCAGCCTTAGATGGAAATTCATCGTCGAGGCTGAGGAAAGAATAGAGAAGAGGGTGGCCCAGCCGAATGAGCAGAAAATTCGAAGGGTTCACCAGTGCCTTGACACCTTCGAGCTGCGGCTACTAGCACGACAAGCCCCGCCATAGACCTAACTACTCTTCAAGTTATGCTAGCTAGTTTGCGAGCTGATGTAGACGTTATATGAGGGGGACTGATCCGGGGAGTGTGCCTATAGAGCTAGCAGAGGACACAGTGCTTGACGCTTTGTTCAAAGTCCCTACTGAGCAACATCCTAAGCATCGAGGTTATTCCAAGAGGCACCGTTCCGGCCGCACTGCTGAGGCAGGTGACAATGCCCGTGCAAGGAAGAGAGATAGAGAGAGCGGACCTCGAGGCTGCTAGGAGAGATTTTATGGTAGATGATAAGGACCTCTAGATTAGGGCACAAGAGATGGTTGTTGGGGCGTCTAGTTCCATAACGGTGACCGGTGAGAGGATCACCACTGATGGTGCGGAGATTGATGTGGGAACCATTGAGGGTGACCCAAGCATTGATGTTGCGGGTTCCAGGAAACCGGACCCGCCTACTTGTTTAGAGATCGTCGGTGCTATGTGCCTCACGTTTGTTTCACCTACCACCCTGTTCTTATAATTTTTTATGCATTAGGAACAATGGCATGATCTTTTTGTTTGGGTGGGGTACATGGAAAGTGAGTGTTAGGGTGTAGTCTAAGTAGTCCAACTGCACAATCTTGTGGGCCCAACGCTGGCTAACTTTTTTTTTCAAGCTAGTGCCACGTAGACCGAAAAGGGGTAGAAAATTACTTATAAAATAAGTTCAGGGTGTAATAGGACCTTTATATAGTATAAGTGTGACTCTGGGATTTCGGGCATAGATTGAGGGGGTACTTATGCATTTTCCCTTTTAATTTCGATAGGTTCCACCTAATTTACACTTGATACATAATTATCAAGAGCTAAGTGTAATCATTATTTATTACTTTCATATAATAAATAGATATTACAATAGCTCATAAAAAATGAAGAACTAACAAAAATGAGGTAATACTAATAATAATTACTAAAGATGTTTCTAGAACTATTTAAGTTTCTTATTATCATTTTTGGTAGATTTTTGCTTGCATGAAGTTACATTTTTACCTTTGATCATCATTAATTTCATAAATAGAAAGATGTTTCTAGAATTATGTATTCTTGATACATTTTATTCTTGGTCATCTTTAATACAAATATATCATCCTATTCATTTTTATTTGTAAAGTTATTTTTTAACATCTTTTTCTTTAATTTCAATCTAATATATATTATTAATTTTATCACAATAATTTATTTTCAAGTATATTAATTAGAGCCAAAATAAAGATTGAAATAATTAATTCATGATATTTTTATATGAAAAGTAGGTTTTTTTATTATAAGCATAATGAATATCACAATAACTCACAAAAGAAAAGAAAAAGAAAGTGAAGTAATAACGAAATAAGTTAATGGTAATAACAATAACTTAAGATGTTTCTAGAACTATTTAATTTTTTTGTTATCATTCTTGGTAGATTTTTGTTAGCATGAATTACATTTTTGCCCTTGATCAGTATTCACTTTATATATACAAAGATAATTCTAGAATTATTTATTATATGTCATCCTAATTCATCACTCCCTTGGTCGCCCTAATTCATCATTCTTCTATATAGTAAGTAGTAAAAAAAATCCATACATATAAATTGGGTATCAAAGAGAAAATAGGACTAAATAATGTTTTTTACACAAACAAGTCAAATTGTATATATAAATTGTGGTCTAGAAATTGAAAATTAATCAATTTATGAAAAAATATGAAAGAAGAGCACTGAAGATACAAAAAAATTCAGAAGAGAAAAAGACACTTACTGGAGAAGAAACTGAGACAACAATGAAGAGTGAGCATTGATGGAAAGAGAGAAGGTCTCTTTGTTTGTGTCTAAAGTGTAATTCTAGAAAATTCCTATTTATAGTCATATAGGTAGATATTATTTAGTGGTAAAAGACACTTTTACCCTTGGTCATTCTTGGGCTTCTCTTTCTAGAAAATTCTCTTTTAGTGTGTGATAGTTAGTTAGTAGAGATTAATAGTAAAAGACTATTTTACCCTTGGTCGTACTAGTTCATCACTCTTCTAAATAGTTATAGTAAAAGACTATTTTACGTTTGGTCGTCCTAATTCATCATTCTTCTATATAGTATAGAGTAATTTTTTTTAGTGTGGTGATATATACTTAGTAGATATTATTTAGTTGTTAAAGACTATTTTCCCTTGGTCGTCCTAATTCATCATTCTTCTATATAGTAGTAAAAAGAATCCATACATATAAATTGGGTATCAAAGAGAAAATAGAACTAAATAATGGTTTTACACAAACAAGTCAAATTGTATATATAAATTGTGGTCTAGAAATTGAAAATTACTCAATTTATGAAAAAATATGAAAGAAGAGTAGTGAAGATAAAAATTCAGAAGAGAAAAAGACACTTACTGGAGAAGAAACTGAGACGACAATGGAGAGTGAGCATTGATGGAAAGAGAGAAGGTCTCTTTATTTGTGTCTAAAGTGTAATTCTAGAAAATTCCTATTTATAGTTATATAGGTAGATATTATTTATTGTAAAAGACACTTTTACCCTTGGTCATTCTTAGGCTTCTCTTTCTAGAAAATTCCCTTTTAGTGTGTGATAGATAGTTAGTAGAGATTAATAGTAAAAGACTATTTTACCTTTGGTCGTCCTGATTCATCACTCTTCTATATAGTATATAGTAAAAGACTATTTTACTCTTGGTCGTTCTAATTCATCACTCTTCTAAATAGTAGAAATTAAAGTATTTTATATGTCAAAAATGTATTCCAAGTTAACGAGATCTTTTAACTTCAAAATATATTATTTTATAATGTTCCAAGTTCTTATTTTTAAAAAATAACTCACAATAAATGCGAAAATATGTGAATATATATATTATAGTTGTTTGCTTCACGTGATCATATACAAGTTAACGTAGAATACACATGCATAGTACATCTGGTTAAATGACAAGAGAAATGCAAAACAAATACTATCTATAAGGTAATATTAGTGATATATAAGACTAATTACATGATTGAACCTCATCAAATTGAAATAAATGTGAACATTTATTGAATTCAACTAATAATTTTTTTGAAAAATCCTTTTTATTTTCTTAAATATCGTGCTAAATCAAACTAGATCACTCATTTTAAAATTAAAAAAATATTATATTTTGGTAAGCTAATTATTCAAATCTTTCACTTACTTAATTAAGTATAAAACATATATATATGTTTTAAATAAAAAAGTAAAACCCTGAGCTTGTTGGCTGGCAGGTGGTGGTTGCTCATAAAACCTTGCGCCGTGACACTTTGCTATCAAATTCGAACGAAGAAAAGCGCGGGTTGGAAGTATTGGTTTGCTAGGGTTTCTACTTACTCCAATGGCCACAACTACAGAAGCTAATGATGAAGCTTCAAGAAGCACCACCACCAAGATTGTTGATGCTTCGCTTTGGTGGGACCCCTTCCCTCAGTTGCTCGCTGAACTCGAATCTGTTTCTCCCTCCTCTGACCTCCCTCCTCCTCTGGTAATTAAAATCATAGGGAAATGGTTTTTGGTGGTACTGAAATTTGCATTAGAAAATCAATGTTCTGCTATGTAGTTCCTACAGCTCTTAATATCTTATTTTTATTACTCAGGGGAAGAAGATAAAGGAAAACCATGCATGGTTTCTGGACACAGTTTCACTATTTAAGCCACCTAACCTGAAATCAAGGGAGGCTTTAAATGCCAGCCGACTGAAGATTGGTCTACACCAGATTACTGTAGAAACTGATAAAAAAGAAGCAGCCATGAAAATTAGTTCTGCTTTGGTAAAGCTCTACTTTTTCTGGACCATATGCAATGTGCGGTACTCAAATCATATTGTTGAGTGGTTGGGCTGTAGTAGTTTTACAATGCTGAAAGTTGTTTTATTCTAACTTTTTTCTGTTTGACATGGATCACCATTACTATTATTCTACATGTTGCCTATTTAGTTAATTGTTGGAAAGGGCTAAATCCTCATATTTTTGCAGTGTTTGGATGAGGTGCAGTCATATATTCTTGTTGATAGAACCATTGATCAAAAATGTATCGTTGCTGATGGTGTATTTCGCGAGCTTCCTCATTTGGTTGGTGACAAAATTCCCTTGCTCTTTCATTCTCTAATGCTACTCATACTATATTTTGGAGAAAACAGTTTTCATTAATATTGAGTGGAAGAACAAATTCTAGCTTGACGCTTCGCCTCCGGGGCTTAGTTCAGTGCCTAAGGTTGAGGACTTGTAAGGTCACATACTTGAGCTCTGCGCCATGTGAACTAAGCTTGATATTTAAGTGGAGAAGAGAAGAGGGGGGTAGGGTTGGCCCCAAACAAATTTCTCAGTCATCAGAAAAAGAAAAAGAACTTCTAGCTCATTGAGGTATAAACAGGAAACATGTCTATATCTATCCCCACTGCTATAGCCCACGCCCACGCTCACGCCCACACCCACACCCACACCCACACCCACACTTACACCCAAGCCCAAGCCCAAGCCCCACCCAAGTCCTGCAGTATTGAGAATTTAGGCGAACAAAGTGACACATGGTAATTTACTTCAACAGTGGTCCTTGTTGGTCCAGCTGTGCCTTTGCAACAAAGTACACACTTGAAATTTAATTTTAATAATGTAGTAGTGCCTCATTCATATTGTTGAACTATTTGTTGCAGGAGATGTTTGTACAAGTTCTCTTTTGTTTCATTTTTTTCTTTTTATTGTTGTTATCCAGGCTATGCTTCAGTATTATTTGGAACGACAATGTTTAATGAAGTGCACACGTCATATAGTTATGCAAGCTTGTGAGTCTTTCTTCTAGTTTGTTGTTACTTATTGCATAGTTAATTTTAAACTGTTGTAATAGGAGGTGCACAGGTTCTGCACTGTCCTTGCCGTGTTTCATATATGAGTTATGCTTTTCAACAATATTTGGCAATTTTCTAGGCTGAAATATTTAGATGAGACTATTAATTTGAGCTCCAAATTTTGTATATCAATTGTAGCCAAATATTTTAGGGTCATTTTAATGAAATCTTTGTTCATTGTGCTGCTATACTGTGATGTGAAAATGCTAAGAAGCATGTTGATGTTGTTCTAAACTTAGTTCTGGTGTTGTTGAAGGTGAAAATGGAGCAAAGTGCAATCGAAATGCGAGTTAGTTTAAAAAAGGTGGAGAAGAACAAAATAAATAGAAAGAAAATATATGTAATGCAAGAAAATACCTATAGTTGCAAATATATTAATATAACCACTTACACTTGCTGTAAATAGTTTGACACCTTCTTTGTTTGATATTAATGATATGATATTTGATTTTATCAAAAATAAAAAAGATCAAAAGGTACAATCAAGTGAAGTATGCTTATCTTTTAATCAAGACAAGCATGTGAAAAATGTGAAGAAAATCATGTCAATCAAGTTCAAAAATCATTTGATGATTTTGATTTGGATGCAACGATGTAGTTTTATTTTTTTAAATTATATTTATAAACAAGTTAACAACAAAAATAATAACCACTATGCCTTAATCCTAAACAAGTTATGATCAATTCTATGAAAAATTATTGAACATGTTCCCAATTTAAATTTATCTCAGTCCAATATAGTACAAAATAATAATAAAAAGTACGAGAAGTTCTGCATATTATATTGGCATAAGAATCTCTGAGCTAAAACTGCTAGAAAGCATAGGGCCTAGAGTAAACGTAATAACTTGCATAACAATTATGGAGAATGTTCATCTGTCTAAAGGGGATAAGATGGGTGAAACCAGGGAGCATTAAAAGAGTCCTGAACAGCTGGAATAGAGATGACAATGCTTCTGATAAGGAGAAGAGATGGAAACTTGTCCCAGCATGTATTTGGTGGACAATCTGGAAAGAGAGAAACAACAGGAGTTTTGAAATGGGCAAATAGCTTACAGAAGATCAAGATGAATTGCTTAGCTCTTTTCTATGTTAAGTTAGACCCCCAAAGAATATGGATTCAAATCTGGTGTAAATAAGATATATTAAACAGGACAGAAGACATCTTTGATGTGGTAGATTGTTTACATGCAACAATTTAGGCCAAGACTGTTTTCTCTGTAAGTTGTAACACTTTTGAAGGGGAACTACACTTATGTTGAAGTATACTGTGGATATATAGACTAAAGTTACCAGTTTAAAAAAAAAAACATGACTAAAAAATATATTCCCAATTAATTGGTATCACATATATAAACTGTCATCCCCTACACCCTATCATTCGCTAAGTCTGCATTGATTCAAAGAGATTGTAGGTCTTTCAATGCTAAAACTATAATTTTTTTTGTGGTTACTAACATTCATAAAAAAAAACGTCTGCACAAATCTTTTTTTTGAAAAGGAAAAAGGTTTGCAGGACACTTGACATATAATTTTTGTTAGCTGTACTTATTGTTTAATGCTAGCTCTTTTGTCATTCAAGACAAAATCGTGGATGATGAATCGAACCTTATTGCTTGCATTTGACTGTTGTCGAAGTGTGGGAAGTGTCCAACTTGCAATGAACTTGAATTCAAGCTTAAGCGCACCACAAACCTTCAAGGACGCAGTGTAGTTTTTCCTTGATTTTTATCATGCACTCTTTCATGCTAGCTTTTTGGAACACTCAAGTGTTCAATTATGCTTTCTGAATAGTATAACATATTAGCTTGATCCCACACGTGTGGTCTGGGGGATTCAACTCAAGAAAAGCGTTTTCAGAAGTAGGTTTGACAAATACAAGAGCAAAAGTTACAATGAAAATACTATATAAAAGGAAAGTATTGACAACAAAAATAGTAAAGATAACTCAAGTAAAAGAAATAACAAGGATACAATTGGAGAATAAGATAATACTAATAGTAATGCAAATGGAGTAGGCAAGGTGCATTAAGCTACTGCTCTCTACCTTGATTCTCTACGTCAATGCTTTCTTATGTATGGTCATGTTTTGTGTGAGCTGAAGATGTGCCGTGTCATATCTAAACACCTCTCCCCAATTCTTCCCCAATCTACCTTTACTCTCTCTTTAGACCTATCAATGTCACTTCCTTACTAGGGCTTCTGTGTTATTTCATCTCCTCTTTACATGAACTATCTGAACCTCGCTTCCCGCATTTATCTACCATTGAGGCAGCTCTCACTTTGCCCCATATATCTTTTTTCTAATCTTATCTTCTCCTAGTGTTCTCACATATCCTTCTATGCATCCTCATCTCTGCTACATTCATCTTCTGCACATGTGAATTCTTGACTATCCAACACTCTGCTTCGTAAAGATTGTCGGTCTAACACCTACTCTAAAAAACTTACCTTTAAGTCTCAGTGGCACCCATCTTTGGAAGAAGATATCCCTTAAACTTGAGTAAACAATTGCTTCCATAACTTTAAATTCTACTGGTAGAATATGTGCAACAAGAATTGCTTTGATTCTTGAGTATTGTCTTAAATTTTTGACATTGAATTATGTAGTGTCCCTTGTCTTTGTTTTCTTTTTGATGTCTAACCCTTGTATTTGTTTGAGGGACAATATTTTGCTGTTGAGAAAAATGGTAACTCGGCAACATGGCAGCCCTATAAGAACACTTGGCGTATGTTTGGAAAGCCACTAGGTAATTGGAATTGGTGTAATTACTAGGGCAGCAGGTCTCCAATGTCAACACCACTCTCATAGTTTTTGAAGCCATCTGTGTACTCCATAACAACTTGCTCAAAAGTGTGATATATCTAGTAAATCAGGCGGCCAATCTAGAGGAACTTGCTAGCATACTTAGTTGCAAAACTAGGTCATTACCTACCATTATCTAGGCCTTCCCTTGGGGACAAGCTTCAAATCCTCTGGAACTGGAATGGAGTTATTGAAAAAATTGGAGAAGAGGCTAGCCACGTGGATAATGCAATACCTCTTTAAGGGTGGTAGGCTCACTCTTATCAACAGTGTCAAGACAATATTTCTACATACTATATGTCTTTATTTCCAATACCAGGTTCAATTTTAAAGCAAATGTATAGGCTCAGAAGGAGATTTTTGTGGGAAGGCAACAACCTCACTAACAAGTTCTCTCTTGTTAAATGGCAATCAGTTACTCACCCTAAGACTCAAGGAGGCCTGGGAATCAGGAATCTCAAACTCCATAATAACAGCCTACTCATGAAGTGGCTCTGGAGGTATGGACAAACTGAGGTCGGGTTTTGAGAAGACGTCATCAAGGCTAAATATGACATTCAAGATCACTGGTGTCCAAAGGAAAGCACTGAACCCCATGGTGTTGGGGTCTGGAAACATATAAGTAGTTTCCAAGATGATTTTTTTTCGGGAAGTATCCTTCAAAGCTGTTAATGGACTCAGAATCAGATTTAGGCAAGACAAATGGCTTGGGAACTCTATGCTAAAAGACTCTTTCCCCTCCTTGCTCCAGATAGCCTCCAACAAAGAAGCAACTATAGCCCCGTACACAGACAACAACTTTTGGGCTATTTTCAAAAGGAACTTTCAGGATTGAGAGATCAATGACATCCTTCCCTCCTAGAAATTTTGGAAAGCACTACTTTGGTAGTTGAAGATCAAGATAGGATTCTTTGGGGTAATTCTAAGGAGAAGGCCTACACTGTGAAAGAATGCTACAAAAATTTGAGCTCCTAGAATGGCATTCTTCAATTTTGGCCTTGGAAACATGTATGGAAAACTAGGCAGCCTCTCAGAGTATCTTGTTTCACCTGGACAGTTCTGAAGGAAGCATGCCTAACATAAGACTATCTTTGGAAAGAAGGTGTAATCCTCTGTGTCATGTGCAAGCAGACCAATGAGAGTGTTAATCACCTTTTTTTACATTGCCCTGCAGCAACTAGCCTATGCCGGTTATCTACTCTACGATTGACCTACAATGGGTAATGCCCTACACCATCAAGGATGCCTATGCCAGCTGGATATTGTGGAATTGACAAATCCATCAGAAAGATCTGGAGAATGATCCCATCAACAATCTTTTGGAACCCATGGAAGGAGAGAAACAACATATGTTTTGAAGGAATATCAACCTGTTTTTGCGTACTCAAAGCCAAATGTCTAGTTAGTTTATTTAGTTGGCATTTTTTTGCCACGGTAAACAGTGTGGATAACTTTTTGGATTTTGTTAGTTCTCTATCTCTAGTAAAGTAGAGTAGTAGGGCCCTTTTTGTCTGTTTCTCAAGTTTTTGCCAAGCTAGATCCATATATTTTTTTGGAGCATCTTTTTTGCACATTGGGCTTTGTGACTTTGCATCTTCTTGATGCTTTCTAATGTCATTTAATTACTTTATCAAAAAATAAAATAAAAAAAGAATAGCTTGTTGGGATGTGGTCAACAAAGAAGTAGTTGCAGCAGTACAAAACTTTCATGCTCAGAGTTTTTTGGAAAAAAGTTACGATGTGACATTCATATTACTGATTCCAATAAAGATTGGGGCAAAGGAGTTGAAGGACTTCAGACCCATAAGCCTTATAGGAAGCATTTACAAGATCCTATCAAAAGTTCTTACCGAAAGGCTCAAGAAAGTAGTCTCCAAGTTGGTGGATGCTCATCAATTGGTCTTTGTAAAAGGCAGACAGATTATGGATGCAATTTTGATTGCAAATGAGTGTGTGGATGTCAGAAAGATCAGCAAGGTCCCAGGGATCCTTTGTAAGTCAGATATTGAAAAAGCTCACGATCACCTTCATTGGGATTCCTCTGGAAGACATTGGAGAATATGAGTTTTGGTGGAAAATGGATATAATGGATGAAATTCTGCATCACAACAGTGAAGTTTTCCGTTCTGATAAATAGATCTCCTTCTGGATTCTTTTCATCTCAGAGAGAGGAGAGAGAGGATTAAGACAAGGGGACCCCCTATCCCCTTTTCTCTTTATTCTGGCAATGGAAGGACTAAATGACATGCTCAGAACAACCCAAATGAAAGGATGGATAAGAGGTTTCAATGCCAACATGAATGACAGGCAGGTTACACTTCAACTGGTGGGAAAGTTTCGTTTACCCCGTTAATAAGGTGCCCAACATAAATGTGTTAGCAAATATCCTGGGGGGAAAGATAGGATAACTTCGCATGCTGTACCTTGGCATGCCCATGGGGGATAAGAGCAAGTCAAAAGGCACATGGAACAATATTCTGGAGAAATGTGAGAAGAAGCTAGTGAATTGGAAAAGCAAATATTTGTCTCTAGGTAGAAGAGTTACTCTCATCAATACCGTGTTGGATTCCATACCAACATACATGATGTCAGTTTAACCAATGCCTGCAAATGTGATTGACAGAATGGATGCTATTTGGAGAAATTTTTTGTGGCAAGGGAAGTGTGATCCTAATGAGCACAAATATCATCTTGTAAAGTGGGATGAAGTCATTCAAAGCAATAAAGTAGGGGGTCTGGGGATAAGGAACCTAAAATTGCAGAATCGAAGCCTCTTGATGAAATGGCTATGGAGATTTGCACAAGAACTAGCACTGTGGAAGGAGACAATCAAGGCTAGGATTGGAATGGAGAGAAAATGGACTACCTACATGCCCACACAACCGTATGGACCGGAGTATGGAGGTCTATCAAAACTCAGTGGATCAAGTTTGCAAACCACCGTAAAATCAAGTCGGGAAATGGGGGAAAACACTATTTTGTAAAGATGTGTGGTCTGGACAAGAAACTTTGAAGAACAAGTATCCTGACTTGTTCAACCTGAGCCTTCAAAAGGTATCCTCAATTAGAGAAATGAGAGACAATCAAAGGTGGGATCTCAGGTTTAGGAGACACTTGAATGATTGGGAAATTAACAGTGGCTGAACTACTCAATAGTCTGGAGCAAATACAAAGATTTAACTCCCAATGAGGACAATCTATTTTGGCTACCAGACAAGCAAGGTAGATTTTTAGGTGGTTCAGCTTACAAGACATCACAAAGATCAGTCTCTCAGAGTAGTGACTGGTGATCTGCAAAGTCCAGGTACCCTTCAAGGTTGCATGTTTCACTTGGCTACTAGCCTAACAGGCCACGCTCACCCGGGACAACCTTATGAAAGGAGGTCGTCAATTATGCTCTAGGTGCTCTTTTTGTGAATGTGAGATTGAGACAATAAATCATCTCCTTCTACATTGTAGAGAGACTGTGAATTTATGGCATGACAGATTTTCATCAATTTAAGAGGCATAGGCTGGACCATGCCAAGGAGCATCAAAGAGGCTCTAGCTTGTTGGAATAGGGATGGGAATCAGTCGGGACACAGGGAGAGATAGAAGATTGTCCCAGCCTGCATTTGGTGGACTATATGGATGGTAAGGAACCAGAGATGTTTCAAAAACAAGAGTTGCTCTCTGCAGAAATTGAAGATCAACTGTCTAGTCCTTTTCTTTTTTTGGTGTAAACACGGATATCCTCAAGAAAAGGAGGATATTCCTAGTATTTTAGATTATTTATGAAGCTTAGTAGGGACACCTCTTCCTCTGTAATTTTGTTGTAAGTAATATTGGAATACTTTTCTGAGTATTCCTTTTCTTCATAATACAAGTTACCTTTTTCAAAAAAAAAAAAGAAGTCAAAAAAATTAAAAAAAGAAAATTGAAAAGTAATCAGGTGGTAATTACACCATGTAATTACCAGCAATCACAGCCTGTGAATTGTAGACTGTAGTTACCCCCAACCAATTACACCAATTACCTGCCGACCAAGTAATTACATGTCCTTCTAAACAGGACAAGACAATGTAATTACATCAAATCCAATTACCAGGATGTCCTTCCAAACATGCCCTTAAAGTACTTGTGCGTTGACTTGGATATGAGGCCTGATTTCAGGAGAGGCTGATGTCTTTTTGTCAACTTTTCCCTTTAATTTTCAGTTGTAAGTTATATTAGTGCAGAATGTACTCCATCAGCTTATTTTGGGATTTCTCTTGAAGTGTTCTTTAAAAGAAAAAAACAGCTTTCTACGAGATTCCATTCAAGTACTAATTGTTGCTTCTATCTCATGAAATTATTGTTTTTTGATTGGATTACAAATGAGCTGAAAAAATCTCTGTTCGAATTCACAATACAAATTTATCGTCATTTGAGACTGTTGTCATAGTATGATATTTTCAATGTTTAAATGTCAACATAGAGCTGAGAGTCCTTATCAATGATCTGTTTGATTGTTTCTTCAATCTTGTTCTTTTTTCTGACTCTTTTAGATGCTTGGCTTAGATTCCGATGTACATATATAAATTTATTAAACATTACATCTATTTTCTTTTATTCCTTTTTGTTTCTATAACATGTCTCCACCATAATTGTTTATGCATATAAATTTATCTGAAAATTACATCAATTTTCTTTTATTACTTTTTGTTTCTATAACATGTCTGTACCATACTTGTTTGTGCACACACATTTGTTTGAAAATTACATATATTTTCTCTGATTACTTTTTGTTTCTATAACATCTCTCCACCATACTTGTTTATGCATTATATAAATTCATGTATTACTTATCTTATTCGTCTCCTAATGCAGTATATATCGCGACAAGATCTCAAGATGCGTTTATTGTAGATGAGGCACAGAAATTGATTTCTGATGGACTGGACAGGAAATTCTTTTCTGTCCTGCAGGAGAATCTACACTCTAACTTTCCTGAGAACATGGTAAACTATGTTTTGTATTCGGTGTTCTGGATTGAGTTTGTGTGACTTCAACTCAGGATGTGGTGATCAAAACTGCTGGGCGAGTTTGTTCATGCATGGGATGGGCTTTAAGGGATTGGATGATTTGACAAGTCTCTGAAGTGGCTAATTTAAGAACTTAATACAGAAACAACAACATACCCAGTGAAGTTCCATTAAGTGGTTTTGGAGAGGGTAGAGTGTACGCAGACCTTACCACTACCTCGTTGAGGTAGTGAGACTGCTCTCGAAAGACCCTCTGCTCATTTAAGAACTTAATGATAGATAGTTATGGATGTATGAGCCACTAGGAGTGGTTTCTTGGCCTTTCATTCGCACTAAGAAAAGGAAAACAAGAATAAATGTGTGAGTTATTGGAGAGGAAGGAATACGAGAGTGAAACTTCACCTTCGAAGGGGACTTCTTCTGCACAATCACCCAATTTTGATAATCCCTTTTCTACTAATAAGATAATCATATACATACTTGTGTATTAGAAAGGAATACATTTTTATCTATCAAAGAGAAAGGAAAAAAGAAAGGTGTGCACTGTTGGATCGGGATGCATTAATATGAAGTAAAAAGAACTTATGAAGCAACAAGTAAAAGGTGAGGATTGAAGAAACATGGAGTCAAATGTGAGATCTGGACTTCTATGACTTTCTACTAAATGAATTTGGAGATAATAAACTTGTTGCTACTAGGACATCAAGGGAAACATACGAATGTTAATTTGGAAGCCATGTCAAAAAAGTTCTGTTCTTTGATTCCCACATAAGCTACTCTTCTTAAATTAGAAATTCTAATTTATTGGTTGCATTAGATAAATTTTAGTTTTCTGTCTTATTACATGAATGGCTGAATTAGCTTGGTGACAAGGTTTCAGCATTTTAGATAGACTCCATCATCGTCTAAATGCTATATATCAGAGTTCTTGTTCGTACTTTCTTCTTTGTTTTCATTTTTACTGCAATCCGTTCTTGTTAATTATTTCATAGATTGAAGTACCTGCCTTCTCATGCAAAACAGGATGTTGACCTTTATACTTTGTGGGCTGAAGAAATAGTAACTGAAGACAATCTTGTACTGGATGTTCTTTTCCTCATATTTTACGAGTTCTGCCCCTGCACGGGTGAACTGTGGAAAAAATTGTGCTTACTTTATGAGGTACTTCCTTGAAACTTCAGTTGGAGTTATTATCTCTTAGACTTGCATATTTGCTGATCCTAGCACAATTATTTCAGGGATTCATTTCAAATTCTTATAATTTTGGGAGGTTGGCTGTATCTGCTGAAGCAGTTTCCTCTATTAATCATGCCAAACTGCAGCTGCTGCTTATCCTCATAGAAACTTTGGATTTGGAAAATCTTTTGCAGATGGTTCATGATGAAACTCCGTTCAGGTTGTTGTTAACAGTTCATTAGCTCTATGCTTACTATTACTGTTGTAATTTTTTTTAGTCAAGTAAGGAGTAAATTCATTAACGATGGGGAAAAACTCCAATATACACAAAGGGGTCATTTGATAATAGTTACTAGAGAAAATAATGCAGTATTAGGTTTGGTATTACTATTCCCATGTTTGATACACTTTTTCAACCTATGTAAATATTAGTTATACACCCTATTTGGTACTATCCTATGTATAACTAATACATAACAAACCAGGTCTTAACAATATCAAGTTTATTAATGCATACATTAGCATGGTTATAGATACAATTGCCCATGAAAGTGTATAAAACTATAGAATATGGAGCGTATTGTAAATAATTTTTTTTAGGTATTATGCAATGCATATTATTTGTAATACACCAAACCAAACAGTGGAAGTTGTCTTTATTACCCCTTTTTCATCATTAGGATCATTTAATATATTTTAGTCCATTAACCACCAATCAAATTAATTATTTAAAATTACCCGTCAACTAAACAACCGTAGTTAATGAATAGCTCCAAAATTCCCAAATCAACTTCACCGGTTGATAAAAAATGACCCTTGGATATTATAGGGAGGGGTAAAACTGTAATTTTAAGAAATTTACCAAAAATGACCTTCCTAGTTATTTCAATTTATTTGAAGTAATCTCTGAATGTTATACCCACATCACATGTGCTCCCAATAATTAAGCCTACTTCTTTCCCATGTCTTGGAAGTTATATTACCACTTAGATCCTCTCACCACTGCATAATGTTTCTCCAAAGACCACACTACAAGGAATACTAATGTTTTAGTTTTCCACCCTCTTCCAATATTTCGTATTATTTTGCTATCACATGTGAAATATAAAAAGCTTCTCATTGCCCTGAGAAATAATGTACCAGAGGTGCTCAAGAAATATGAATTTTGGATTATGTAGAGTATGATACATAAGCATCCCTCTGTTTAAGCTTAGGGAAGTGCGATATTTGTAATTAAGTATACAATATTATATAGTGTCCTATAGAATATTCTCTATGATCTTTCTTATTCAAGTATAGTGAATCCAGACGTGTATGAATCTAAATACATATGCACTTAATATTCTAACATCCTTTCAAACTCAACATGGAGAAACCAACTTGAATTTGCATACTTAAAAATAGTAGAAGTTGGTGCTGAACTCTTGCTGGAATAGTGGCTAGTGCACAACCACCAAAAATAGAAGTGGTGTTGAAATTCTTTATTCCAGAAACTCACTGGTAACTACACAATGAAAAAAGTGCTTCTAGCACTGCATACAGAGAGAAATCTATTCTCAATCATGGAAAAAGATATAGTGTTGCAAATCTTCAGAACATTATCAGTGTAAAATGAATTTGCAGAACAATGGCAATAAATTCAAAGTTTAGAGTAGGGAGTCGATCATGTAAAATTCGCTGTGCTGTTATCACTGGTTTCTAGAACGATGGATGGTAGTTGAATGATCTTAGATAGAAGAGCATGTTTGACTGGTCTAAAGAGACCAGGGCACTTGTTGCAGGAGAGAGGAGCATTGTCGGGCACCAAAGAACCCCATGAACTACCCAAAACCTCACAAGGTCCATAAGGGCTACCATTCATCCACAAGAACAATTGTCTAATTGTAGATTGCAATATCTTATCCAATTTCTCCACCTGTATGATAAACACATGCTCTCATAATGAAGTTTCGGAAGTTGCAGTTGACATGATCATATGCCTTCCCAAGGTTCAACAAGCACGAAATATGCAGGGGCTTTATCAATCACGTAGAGTTTCAACCCTTCCAACACTGTAGTTTCATCAAAGTCTCTTTGCAGCCACTCTTTCTCCTCCGCTGTGATGAAAGACCTACCTGTCAGGCCTCCAGGTTTCAGTTTCAGCATAAAGATCCTGATGGTAGCCTACGATTTCCATTTTTATATCTTTAGGATCAGTAACAACTTCCCTTGAACTTCCTTGTTATCAATATGGTTAAATCTTTGTGAGAGTTGGCCATTTTCTAGAAAAAACATGGTGTTTTTGTCTCCTTCCTTCAACCATAAAGTTCTTGACATTTGCCTCCATTAAATCTCTTCATATTTAGTTGCCTCTTAGCTTTCCATATAAAATTAGCTTTTTGTAACATTTCATCCTCAATAAATGCGCGCTCAATTCTTGTAAGTTATCCAGTATTAAACTCTGGTTCATTATCTCTATCTTCTTTATTTTTAAATTTCGATAGTTGTTTGTGTGAGAAATATAGGAAAAGAATAGTATTGAATTGTTGTTGTGTCTACATCATTACATTGACACCTTATTTATATACACTAGATAGAATTTTTTTACCAAGTAGGATACTATTTACGATGCCTATTTTTATTGGTATTACTATTCCTATTCTAAATAGGATTGTATAAACCTATTCCTATTCTGATAGGATTGTATAAACCTATTCATATTCTAATAGGATTGTATAAACGTATTCATGTTCTAACAGTTTGCATTCCATTTCTTCAGCTTAGCTTTCATACTTTAAAGAAAATATTTGCATAACATTAATTAGGTGTACAGACTTTGTTTCTGGGTTATGTGCTAAATGACTTTGAGTAATGTTTTTACATGTTTCTTTTTTGAGAAATATTTGGTCTCGATATGTTAATTAATAACATATGAATAACCTATTAAACAAACTAAATTTGGTGAACTGTTGTGGAGCAGTAGAGGTACTGTAGTGAAATTCTTTGGCCAAAATTAGATTAGCCAAACAAATTATGTAATCTCATTGCTTTGTGTGAGAGCAATAAATACTACTGCCTGGATTTGATTAGCCAAGTCAATTAGGATCATTGCTTCATACCAGGAGTTGCATCAACTTTGGTGCTGTCTGTGGAGCTGTTAAAGATTATTATGTTTTTTTGTTTATGCCAGTCCTTATGTTCAACAACAACAACAACAAAAAACCCAGTGAAATCCCACTTGGTGGGGTTTGAGGAGGGTATAGTGTATGCAAACTTTACCGCTACCTCGTGGAGATAGAAATGCCGTTTATGAAAGACTCTCGGCTCAAGTGCATCAAAACCAACTAGAATAAGAAGAAAACATTGAAGAAAGCATAGTCATTAATAAGAAAATAGTGCAAACTCTCCACAAGAAAACACTAACAACAGTAAAATATTGATAATCAAATACAATAACATATGACAAGAACTACAAGGGTACAACTAGTACTAAGATATGCTCTAACAAACCTAAACCTTGACAAGACAAGACGCCCTCCACCCCTACTATCCATCTATCCCTCTACCATAATCCGCGAGCTCCAGTCCTTCCTATCTAGAGTCATGTCCTCGCCTCTTCGGTAATATAAAGCTGCATCATATCTTGTCTAATCATCTCTCCTCAATACTTCTTCAGCTACCTCTACCCCTCTGCGAATCCCCTATAACCAGCCTCTGCATGCCCGGTCCAAGATATCGTTTTTATATTTTTTGACTAACTATATTTAATGTCACTAGCTGCTCACCAAAACTAGATTCTCGTTGTTGGCACTTCTGTGAATAAGTAAAACAACATTTCATAGTGGAAATCATTTAAACTACAAGATTCTTTAACACATCATATGCACTGATGTATCACTATCACTATTATGGTCTCGGATGATTCAATGAACTGCAGTCTAGTGCAACTCCTTTGGAGTATGAATAGCTTTTTCTCGAAGTCATGTTGGAAATTGTGTGATATCTATTTCTAATTATGGAGGGCAATTGCATGGCTTTTCTGCTGGATGATTGACCCCATTGGAGGGAAGATCAAATAGTACTGGTTAGCTATAAACCTCCGTCTTGTTTTTTCATGTTCTTATGGGTTCTTCAACTTCTCTCAAGATTTTCTGTTCACTTTTATCATTGTTGCTTAGGTATGTTTGTCCTATTTCCTTATTGACTTAATGACTACCTTTTTTCAAAATCAGGCATGGTTATGTTACTTTTTCTTTGTCGGAGGTGGAAGAAATTGATGCTATGGTGTCCACTTTTGATGTTTTCGAAAACAAAGAATCGGGACCATTGGTTTTGGCATGGGCAGTGTTTCTCTGTCTAATTTCATCTCTTCCAGGAAAAGAAGAAAACAGTATACTGATGGTCTGTTGTGCTTCATATTGCGTAATTGACTTGCTTGTGCTTTCTCCAATAGCTGTAAAGTTTTGAGATTGTTTTGCATGTCTTAATGCTGTTTCAGGAGATCGATCATATTGGTTATGTCCGCCAAGCTTTTGAAGCTGGATCATTGAGTTCTTTTCTTGAAATTATTGAAAATGATATACTGAGGGATTTTGATGTGAGTGAATTGCTTGTATATTCATTATATAAAAATTATGTTTCACCCACTTACCTTTCTAAAATATTCAGGTGGTGCATTATATCATTTTATCTTTGCTTTGATATATATTAGTTTTTTCAGGGCCCTATTACTGGTTTTAGAAGTGTTTTGCGGACATTTTTATCAGCATTTATTGCATCTTATGAGATCAATCTCCAGGTTATTTAATTTCAAAGACTTCATTGCTTTTTGAAGGAATACGCATATCTTAATTGTCATGCCTTTCCTGTTTTGCAGCTGGAGGATGGTAACCTGAAATTGATTTTGGATATTCTTTGCAAAATTTATCAAGGAGAGGTTTGGATGATTGTTGTGTTTTTGAGCCTTCAAATTCATATTTTCTCTCATTAATACAGGGTGACTATTGCCGTATTTTGTGCAGGAGTCCCTTTGTACTCAGTTTTGGGATAGGGAAAGTTTTGTCGATGGTCCTATCAGGTGCCTTCTTTGCAGCTTGGAGGGTGAATTCCCATTTAGAACTGCTGAACTTTTACAGTTGTTAACTGCACTTTGTGAAGGAGCGTGGCCTGCGGAATGTGTGTAAGTAACTTTCTCTTTCCGAGGAATCATGAAGGATCCTTTCATTTATGTTGCTTGTAGAATGTGTTGTGAGAAATTATGTATGCGTCTTGAACAGATTTAATTTTCTAGACAAGTCCACTGGATTGTCGTCTCCTGTTGACATCAGTAGCTGTGCAATTGTGAATGATGCTTCTCAGACTGTTATGGTGGTCCAACCATTACATCTTCCTGGTATTGAGGGGCTGGTCATTCCTAGTGGAACCAGTGGCCATCTGTTAAAGATGATTGATAGGGATATTGCTCTAGTCAGATGGGAGGTAACTATAACTGCTATTTCATTCATTTCACTATTATGCTTCTTTGACTGTTCAATTCTTTCTACCACTAGCTATGGGAGCAAGCTTACCCTGATTTTTCGAAAGTTGTAATTTTTAGGAGCTAATTATGCTGCATTCATCTTCATTTTCATGCGTAACTTGGTATTAGTTTCTTGTTGATGCGTGTCTTTGATAAAATTCATTTTACGACTTTGGTTTTGCAAAATTTTATTGTTGACACAGCCAAACTTCAATGTTTAGAGAATTTTTAGATGTTAATATCGGACTGCTTTATGTTTCTTCTATATGACATTGATGCAAAGTCCATAATGGATATAATATGAAGTGGATTCTTTTTTCCAAACTGGTAAAGTAGTAATTGTATTAACGGAAAAGGGTACTTTTATTTTTTTTCAAAAAAATTAACGCAAAAGGGTAATAAATGTCCTTAAGCTATGTGAAATCAACAAAAATGTCCTTAATTAATAGTTCGGTCCAAAAATGCCCTCATTGTTACTTAATGGGTCACAAATGTCCTCTTCCTACTGAGAATAATAGTATTTCTTTTTCTTTTTAAACATATGCTATTCCAAAAAAAATTATTATTAAAAAAATTAATTCTTGTTTCTTTTCTTTTTAAATCACTTTAACTAATGAATAAGTAGGAAATGATCTTTTTTTTCCTTCTTAATCTCACTTTAACGATTAAAATAAAATAACTCAATTTACCTTTTTTTTTTTTTGAGAATTAGTACTGTTGTATTCTTCAGCATTAGGACTGCTGGCCACCACCAAAAACATGTTACTGGGGAGTGAGATTCAAATCTAAACTTTACAAAGTACCTAGAAAATCAACCAACTCTTCTACTTCCTCTATACATTTTTTTTACACCAACAAAAATAAGGTTTCCAGACACTTCCATTTCACATCATGAATGGACCTGATCTTGTCTTCAAAGCACCTTCCATTTCTCTCTTTCCAAATTGTCCACCATATGCATGAGGGTATTATCCTCCACCATATTTTCTGACTCTTGCTTCTGCCTCTTCTAATCCAACAGCTCATCAGATCAGGGCATTGTCCATGTTGTCTTTGTGAGACTGAAAAACAGATTCCACACTTGAGTAGTGAACTTACAGTGTAGGAACAGGTGATTATTTGCCTCTCTTGTTTCATTGCACAAAAAACACCTAGTCACCACTACTCTCCCCTTCTTTTGTAGTACTTCATGAGTAAGGCATGCATTTTTAACTACTAGCCAAGTGAAATCTCTCATCTTGGTTGGAGCTATATTCTTCCATACATTCTTCCATATCCTTAGCTCTTCCTCCTGCACAACATTATATTCCCTCTTGTACAAATTTTTAACAGAGAAACTGCCTTCTGTAGTGTGTCTCCACCTTAGCTTGTCAGCTTCCATTGTGGTTCCAGCAAAAACTTCCACTTCGTTTAGCAAACTAGCCACCCTTTCCGCTTCCCAATCATTTAGATATCTTCTGAAACTGAAATTCCAGCCTTGGTTAGACCAACATTTGGCAACATTTATCTCTGTATTCTTACATAACATCATAAGATATGGGATTCGTCCTGCAATGGAGCTTCGCCTAGCCAATTGTCCTTCCAGAACCCGGTTTTGAGGCCATTGCCCACCCTAATCCTTGAGTTCTTCTGCAACTTTGGCCATTGTGCTCTGATTGCTCTCCAGACACCCACCCCATATGTAGTATTTAGCTCATTTGTGCACCAGGGTTTGGTTTGCCCATACTTGTATATAATTGCTTGCTTCCAAAGAGAAGACTCTTCTTCACAAAATCTCCAAAGCCACTTCATCAAAAGGCTATTGTTTTGGGTCTTCAGATTTCTTACTTCTAGTCCCCCTTGGCCTTTGCTAGATTGAGTCACTTCCCATTTTACCAGATTGTAACCCTTTCCTTCTTTACTCCTTTTCCACAAAAAATCCCTTCTTAATCTGTTATGTTTTTCCACCACACTGTCCGGGATGAGAAACAAGGACATCGCATAGGTGGGCAAGGAATCCAAGACTGAATTAATCAGTGTGATCCTTCCCCCTAAAGATAAGTATTGTGACTTCCATTTGGCTAGTCTCCTTTCAGACTTTTCTATAATTCTATCCTTTATCTCGACCTCTTTGAACTTCCTGCCTAAAGGCATGCCTAAGTACTCACATGGCAGAAGATCCACACAACATCCAAGCACACTTGACCTCTTTGATAGGGAAAATAATGCTTTTTCTCGAATTCACCTTTAGACCAGAAATGGCTTCAAAAACCACCAGCATGACTCATAGCTAACCTGCTCCACTACAGCTTCACAAAAAATAATAGTGATGACATATCTCTCCAATTTTGAAGCCCCTTAACCAGTTGTTATGAATTGCTACTCTCATCATGTTGCTAAGTCCTTCCATTGCAAGTATGAACAAGAAAGGAGATAAAGGATCCCTTTGTTTGAGTCCTCTTTCTAAGGGAAAAAAACCAATAGGTTCTCCATTCACTAAAATAGAGAACCTGATAGTTTTAGGACGAAAGTTGATCCACTTCAGCCATCTTTCCCCAAATCCCATCTGCTTCAAGACACTCAATCGATAGCCCCGATTCACATGGTCATAGGCCTTTTCAATATCTAATCTTTTATTTTAAGATTAGCTAGTCAGCAAGTTAATTCATCCTGGATTACTTGGCATGTAAACAATTTTCTCTCATGTTTTTGTTGTGCTGAAGATCTAAAAGTTTACCCAGTTATTTTATATAATTATGGGTCATGTTGCTAAAAAAATAGCTAAGGTTTTGTCCACAATTATCCTGTAACTGAGGTTGGTTTTCTATAAAGCTAGAACATAAGAGAAAATGAAATCTTACCCTCCCTCCCCCTCCCCCCCAGGGTAATGAGCAAAGTAAAATAATTAGAGGAATATGAATTATTTAAAATTTCATCATATTTTGCTGCTAATATTCTGTCAGTAAGAACTCATATACAATCTCATCCTTCACTTTGTCAGCATTACTATTTTTATCTTTTGCTGACCGTTTTACACAATAATGTGAATGCTTCAGAATGATCTTTTGTTGTTGAAAGGATATTCTTTTAGTTCTTTTTTGCATTGCTTGTGTTTTAACTATCCTTTAATTTGATTTTGGGATTTTCTTATGTAAAAAAACACACATTCTATCTCTCTGCTGCTGTCTCCATTTTCTCTTCTTTCTGATAAAAAATTGTTGTGATCTAGTGTTAGGAGTTTGAAATTCAAACCTTTTCTCTTTTATGTTCAGCTTCAGTAATTGTAACTTGCTAATTTGTAGTTCCCGCAATCTGGGATAGTAGTGCTGCTTTTGCGTTTGGCCCAAGGGCTGTACATGGAGAAAACCAGTGAAATTGTTATGACTCTTGGATTTCTCAGCCGGCTTGTGACTTTCAACATGGTAATCCACACAATTAATTTTTCTTTGCATGGTGATTTTGATACATCTATTGCAACTGCCCAATCTAAGCGAAGAGATTTGTTCCTTCGTGTCATTGCATCCATGTAAATGCATTTACACTGTTTTCTAGTTGATTTAGTGTGCCTGATGACGGGTGATACATTTGTATCCATTTGCACTGGTGGTTGCAATTGATGTTTGCTATGCTACTTCTGAAATCTTAGTTCTCTTAGTCCTTTTCTGCTGTCCATTTCTTTCTACCATTAATATGGTACTTTGTCAACTGCAATAAGGGCTGCAGTAATGACTCTTTGGGAAGGATACCTTGTAATTGGATCTGGGTATTGCTGAATGTAAAATTACACAATTTTGGATTGTTTTGTCTGGTGTATTACATGGTCTGCATGGAATAGGATGTGATTAAGGGGGAGTAATAACACTTTCCAATTCTCAAGAGGAGTTAAGAGTTATTGGTAATTCCCAGGTGATTTTTCAAATTCTCCTTTATTCTAGTCTTTCAAGCATATTACTCCCGCCTGTCCAATTTATGCGATATAATTTGAACCGGCATGGAGTTTAGGAAGGAAATGAAGTGCTGTAAAATATGCCATAGTATTTGTGTGGCTATAGCCTTTCACATGCCATAATATTTGTGGTCATAAAAGATTCTTATAAGGGTATATTGGGAAGTATAAAGTTAATTGTTTTTTAAATTTAGAAGTGTCATTCTTTCTAGGACGGACTAAAAAAAGGTATCACATAAACTGAAAGGAGGGATGATTATTGTATACTCTTATTTCAATCATTTCAAATATAGGAGCATCTATTTTAAACAATTTTGTGTTTTTTTGCTGGTTTTCTTTCTTTTTATAATTAGTACAAGTATTTTGTTATAGAAAAATGTTTTCGAAAACTCATATGTTCTTTTACTATTTTGAATGGAACAAATCACAAATTCCATTATATTCATGTGTGGAAAGATACTGATTGCTCTTTATGATAGTAGCTATCAATTTATCATTAATGAATATATATATTTTTAAAATATGCATATTAAATACCTAGTAATTAATAAAATTTATATTTTTATATGCACGTATATTTGTTACAGATTAATTTTTTTTTAATCTAAAAAGGTTTATTTTATCATTATTGTTAACTTCATTTCAAAAATTTAAAATATATGTAATTATACTTGTGCAGCCAAAATGACATGGAATTACATTGTAATTAGGTTATAATAAATAAAAAGTCTTACGTAACATGTAATTACTACTAATTGCTACCCTAGTAATTACACCAGATCCAATTACAAGGTTTTCATCTCAACAAGCTTGCTCCACTTCTACCATGCTTTCAAAGAAAACAAGTCAAATACTCAAAACAAGTGTTTTGGAAAGACCAGCCTTGTGATGAGTCTTTTCATGTCTATGCGAAGCCTAAGCTTGTTCAGTTTCACGTTGTTGAATGCAAAGAGGTATTCTTTGTTTCACTTAGGGGTCGTTTGGTAGAGTGTATTAGGAGAAATAATGCATGCATTAACTTTGAGTATTAATAGTACCTTCTTTTGTACACTTTTCAACCTATATATAACTACTAATGCTTGCATTGATTATACACTCTATTGTGTATTAAAATGTGTTTTATTAATACCATGGATTTCTAGGTATTAGTAATGCAAGAGATTTAATGCGTGCATTAGCATGGTTAAGACTCAATTACCCCTCAAAACCCTTTTTACAGTTTTTCCACCATAATTGTGGATGATATTTTTTTAAATTAATATTTTTATGCAATGCATGCAATTTACAATACACCAAACATTGCATAAAAGTTATCTATGTATAATTACTGGAAGCAAAACTACTACAAGCACTACTAATGCAAGCAATATTACTATACTCTATTTAACATTATTTTTATACACTCTATCAGACGATTCCTTAGTTGCTAAGTTCATGTTTTCTTAAGTTTCTATTTGTTAAAAGAGATGCGGTTTTGATGGAGTAAGAGGAGAGAAAATTACACAAATAAAAGATATTTCTGAATAGATTTGAGTGGTACTATGCTGCAAAATAGATGAAGTCTCTTAAATGGCTCTAGTTCAGCTTATTCGGCATCGGATATTGCATATACAAACTCCAACAACTTGCCAAACAATTATCTTTACAAGTTTCTATATTTTCGTCAAACCATATTTGCTTAACTTCAATCATTGTTGCAATCATAAAAAAATAGTTGGTTTTCTTGCTAGATTGAAAAATATTGTAGGGAGAATGAAGCAACTTTTAAAATACTTTTGATAAGAATGGACCTTGGCCAACCCTAACTCAATTCCCAAAACCAGCTCATGAGGTGAGGATAGACCCAGTCCATATAAGGAGCCTAAAACACCCACAACTGGTGTAAAAAATTCAATATGAGAAGATATGGCACTTGAGCTGAATTCAACCTTAAAAGTTAGGTCATGACTCAAGGATTTCCAAAGACAATACAAAGAGGCCACAACCCATTTCAATCTATGTGGACGTGACATGACTCCACACACAGCCAGGATTGGACAATTAGAGGGTGATAACATAACACAAGAGCTCAATTTTGAGAAACACAAGAAAGCGTCTGATGGGTCTAACACTGGTCTGCTACCATGTGAAGAAATAGATCTTATGTCTAATTCAATTCCAAAAGTTATCATGAGAGGAGGATTTTCCAAAACCATTTAAGGAGACTATAACCTAGTCTCTCAAACAAAAGGAAATGAGTTGTCTTCCTATACGATCTTTGAGCAATCTTGATGAGCTACCTTTTGGTGTTGAATTAGTTTTATGGTCCATTTGTCAATATGGTACCAGAGTAGACAAAATTCCTGTGTTCCAGTCTCATCACCTCCCATTATCAGGAAAATAATTTCCACGTGCTTGGCTCATCAAATAGAATCAAACTTGCATGTGTGGGGATGTGGTGAAGGCATATACGTAAATAAATCGAAGTATGCTCTCTTTAATAGCTTTAGCTTTTAGATGGGGTGACCACCCACTATCAACATGGTATTAGAGCATACAAAAACATCAAGCCTGCACGTGACATGGTGTATTGAGGATGTTAATAAATTCAAAAGTATCCTCTCAACTACTTAATCTTTTAGATGAAATGATCACACAAATTTAGTGTGGTACCAGAGCTAAACAGACCCATTCCTATTCTTAGTGTACCCAGTGCTAGCCCCCCAGGTTATGCCCTTCAAGTTTCAAATGTCCAGTCTTTGTTGTGAGGGAGTGTGTTAAGTATCCCACATTGGTGGATGAAATCAAGTGTTGTCTCGGTATATGTTCTTGACAGTCCTTATCTCTAGCTTTGAGTTGAGTTAGATAACTGCTTCCTTTTTGTTCCCTTTTTGAAAGGGGTAGAAACAAGTGAGAGGGAAATCACTAACTTGTTTAGACATCAAACTATTTAGAGCCTGTTTGGCTCAGCTTAAAAGCTGGTCAAACTGACTTAAAAGCTGGTTTTTGACTTATTTAGCTGTTTGGCAATCCTCAAAATAACTTATTTTAAGTTTAAAAAAACTTATTTTAAGCCAAAAGTTAAAAGCTGGGGTAGAGGTGCTTTTTTTTTCCAGCTTATAAGCTGTTTTAAGTTGACCACATTTTTACCTTTTTAACCTTAATATTTTTATACAATCTCCAAATTACCCACATAACCCTAACATCTCTTTCTTCTATTTTTCCCTTTTCACGTGTGGATGATAGACAATTACTATTACTAATGAATGAAAATAAAATTAATCTTAAATCTTTCAAATGATCTATTCAAATTATATATTATTAAAATGTAAAATAAGTTGCACATATAACTTAAATAAAAATTTATATTCCTCTTATAAATAATTTGTGATAATAAAGAAATATGTGAATGATAGACAATTATTATTACCTATGGATGAAACTAAAATAAAATCTTAAATCGTTCTTTGATCTATTCAAATTATATATCTTTAAAATCTATAATAAGTTTATATTCCTCTTATAAATAATTTGTGATGAGAAAGAAATATGTGAATGATAGCAAAATATAATTATTTATGGCTGTAAAATATAAATTAATTAACTTTTATTATGTTAACAACTTTTAAGGGTATTTCAGACATTTTGATTTAAAAAGCTGTTTATCAGCACTTATTTGCCAAACACATCAACAACTTTTTTTTAACTTCAGCACTTTTATCCAAACGCATAACTGCTTATTTTAAAAATAAGTTTCAGCACTTTTAAAAGTACTTTTTTAAAGCTGCTTTTATTAAGCCCATCCAAACGGGCCCTTAGTGACTAGATCCTTATGTCTAGTAAGTCCTGTCAACAACATAATACCCTGTATAGTCTCACAACAGGGAGGTTGTTCTCGATAGACCTTGGACTAAAGAAATCAATTTGCAGAATATGTTCAAAAGAACTACAGGAGTAAAAAACTATGCTGAAAATATTGAAAAAAGAGTTGTACTAACAGTAAAGTAGTTAAAAGGAACCATAATAGTAATAAAAATTGAAGAATAAGATAATTAGCTTGCTTAATAATAATACGTATGGAAAATAAGAAATGCTCAATTACCTACTAATCGTCAATCCTAATCCTCGACCTCTATACTCTATCTAGGGTCGTGTCCTCAATGAGCTAAAGATGCGCTATGTTCTGTCTAATTATCTCTCTTCGATCGTTTACACTTTAGATTAGCTAGGTTTGGATCAATTCCTTGTTGAACCTTTCTTGGATTCATGTCTAGTATGGTTTCCCTGTATGAGTTCATTATCTTCCCCGGTGGATAAATTCTGATGATCAACTGCCACTTTACTTGTCAGATGGACTTTTGTTATCTTGGAATTTTCTGTTCTCCCCAATCTTATTTATACTTCTATCCTTTTGTTTTACCTAGTTTCCTATTTACTTGTTTGATTTTTTTTTATTATATCTTGGTTGCTATCAAATATAGATGGCTGTGCTCCTATGTCTTAACCAAAGCTATGCACATGTTTTCAAAGTAACATAACTTTTGTCAAGGGTGTAGCTGAGAGAAAGATCTGGAACTCAACCTTTCTTATTTGTTTTAACTGGACGTCATTGACTCCTTTCTGTTTAGGACCAATTTTCTGCATTCAACTCTCTGTTCTTTTTTGTGTTTAAAAAGAAAAGAGGATAAGAAAGTTGGCAGGTGTAATAGTTTCCTCTGGACAATCAGAGATCGGAAAGTAGAGAGGTAGCTATGTGGATTCAAAAAGTCAGCAACAGCAAGTGTCTCCTCATAAGTCATATCTCTGAGCCATTTCACACATGCAATTGTTACCTCAAATATGGTTGCTCACTCTTACGTTCCTGCATTTACACTCTAGTCCTTATGTTTTACGGAATTGGAAGTGTTTGTTGATTCTTTCACTTTCAACTTTATCCTTTAAATTGGTTGAGAACTTGAGATTGAGTTATTCGAGGCTGGAATAAGAGTTAGTTGACCTTAGAGAGGTTGAGAATAAGAGTTCAGATTGCATCTATATTTGCTTTAACTTTGAGGAACAACTGTAGGCCATAACAAAGTTTGTGATTTTATGCCCATTAGTGTGAAAGTTTCCAAGCAATGGAAAATTGTCGGTTCCTCACTATGGAAACTTTGCTGATATACGGGAATTGATGATGAAACTTTTGTAATCCTATTTGCCACCTGTTTCTCATGGCATGTCAACAATTGTTTTGGCCATTGATTTTTCTTGCTGCTGATAATATTGTGTGGTTAGGGTGTTTGCTATTCTCTTCTGGACCTTGGTGGCTATATGCACGATGAAATGAATTCACCAACAGAACACCTGCGGTATGGCTATAAGTTCATTAATGGACCCCCTCAGTTTTCAATTGAATGTTATCCTATATGGTTGTTACATAATCACCAAAAAAAATTTCTCAAATTCTCTGTAAAATACTGTCTTTTCTTTGACTAACATCCCTTCTTTAACTGCAGTATTAATGTGGCTGAAATCGTTTGTGCTTTTATCAAGAATCTGTCTCCTGATTGCTCTGGTGTGGCGTTGATGTCAATGGGAGTTAAGATTTTAGCAAAGATGTTAAAATGGTAAACCTTTTTGTCTATCAAGTTATTAACATTAACTGTGTTTACTTCTCTGGCTCCTTTTCTATGCCTACTGAATTGGAAATTTTTAAGAGAATCCTGCTATATTACTTTTACATTACCTGCCTTTAGGTTTATGTTCTGTTGGGTTATTGAATGAGCATTATGTGGTCAGAGGAAATTAAAATAGCTATCAAGTTGTGTTTATCTCCCTGTTGGATAAATGACGGAATCTACCATGAGGGAGTTTATTATTATTTGTCGTTTAGTGTTCGAGTTAGGTTTTTTAATTCTTCGACTTTTCTTATTGCAGCTCACCATATCATGTTTCAAGGTTGATAGTCCAGGCAAATATCTTTGATGTTGCTTTTAAGACGAATCCCTTCAAAGTTGACTCCAATGGCTTATCGAGGTCAGATGGATCCACCTTTCTCCTACTTCAAATGGAATTTCCGTCCTACTAAACATTTATGATTTTTTTGGGCACAATCTGGTGTGTTTGTCAGGTTTACTGTTGATTTGTTAACTGTAACATTTTGCGTACAATCTGATTACAGTTGTGCTAGTGGCTTTTGACTGCTATAAACAACTATGACCATAACCTTTTGAGTAATAATGTACTATGAATTGATTTCTACATTGCTGTCCTTTGAGCTTTCCCTTCATGCACTCTATCTGTTGATCCACTCCTGGACCCTGAATGGGTTGATTATATATGTCAAGGCTTGCAAAGCCAAACCCTTTCACCCATGATGCACAAGGCTGAATGGTGAAGGGCACTTCGAATATGGAGTTTTTCTTTTGTTATACTCGTAAATAGATTTCATCACTATAAAGTAATTTTCAATGTGGAGAGGATTCAAAACCCAAATTCAGTCATTCTCTCTCTCAAAAGTATCAAAAAAGTTTATGTTGCGAAGAGCATGATACCTTTTATAATAAAGTAAAATCTTCCCAACCAGAGGAAATTTGAAGACTTCAATTAGTTTCTATTTTAATTTTTGGTGATAATGGGCTTCTATCAATATCAGTACCTCTTTTTTGACCTACATTTTACTTTTTGTGTTACTGTTGTTTGCATTCAAAATTTAATCTTCTATTAGACATATTAGTTGTCTGCAATCTACACAAAAACTGATGTGTAGTATACCTTGGACAACATAGTTTTGTTCTAATAGTTTGCTGTTTAGCCTGATGTCTTAAACTGCATCAAGAAACTTCTATAATTCTTGGAAAATCAAAATTATCTGGACACCTTATTCTGTGTTTTTTGGGCTGCTTTAGTGGATCGTGGTTGCTTTCTGGCCGGCTCGCGAAAATGCTTTTGATCGACTGTGAGCAGAATGATTGTCAATTGATACTTTCAGGCATGTTCTTTAGTTGTATTTACTTATTTACTTGTGTTTATCAGTTATGTTTGGCATGTTTGTATTTTATGTAAAGTTATTGGTGTTCTAATTGCTGTTATACCAAAGGGTGTCCATTGCTTCTGTCGCAGAAACATAGATATATCGCTTGTTCTGTCTAACCTAATATGTGTTTGGGAGTCTCATTTTCGTTGGTCATTAGTCATGACGGCCTATTTTGTTCGATTGTGCAACTAGATTCTTTATGCCTTTTTCTGTAGGGTTTATCTTACACACTATTTTTGATCTCCAGTGCTTGACTTCACGATGCAGCTTATGGATTCTGGAATGGAAAATGATGTTGTCCTTGCACTAGTCATTTTCTCCATTCAGTATGTCCTTGTTAATCATGAATTCTGGAATTATAAAAACAAGCACACTCGGTGGAAGGTGACACTGAAGGTATCCTCTCATCTTCTATAATTTAAACATCTAAGCTTGCTTGAATGACATGATATATTCTCCTTAAAAGGGGCCTAGTTGGAGATTAGGCAACCATTTTGGATGCTGTTTTTGTTGGTATCCTTCATTGAGATTCTATAGAATAGGAGGGTTACGGATGGGGATGGAGCTATGTAGGACTAAGGGGGTTCATCCCAACGGACCCAACGCCCTTCGGTGGAAAATTGCACTATTTATACATGATTGAAAATAAATTTTAGGTATATATGTATGTTGCTTAGAGTCTTCATTTTTGGTGATCCACCCGTATCGGCACTAGGTGTGGGATCCATACTGGATCTGGTCAATTGATTTTGGGTACTTTGACAAAATCGATGGTGAAGTTGCGTGTAGATTCAATGAATTCTGTAATCAAAACAAAAACTAAAGTGAAACTAAAGGAAATGAAATAGCTTGTATAGATCAATTTTTATGTCACTCTTTTTCCTTTTATCTCCTTAGTCCTTCAGTATTCTCCTTTTGATCAATATTTTCTCCTAATTTTTTCCACACAGTATATTATAATTTAGGATTTATAACTCTAGATTTAGATATTTGAATTATTTTTAGCTGAATCCCTGCATATGTATCCAAACTTGGATTTGTATCGCCGAATCTTAAAAATAATATCATGAATGATCCGATCTCTAGATCTGCACCCGTATCAAACACGCGCATCTGAGTATGAGCAACATAGGTTTATGTAGTAAATGTGGGATCCCCTTCGACTTCTCGTGTGTTTACTTTTTCATATTTTGAATCCTCTTAGTGAAAATCTTGGCTCCGCCATTGGTTATTGAAGCTCCATTAGAAGAATAATTTTTCACTTTGGACAAATTTGAGGAAGGTCTTGTTAATTTAATTTAATTTAATTAATTCACGCACTAAAATTGGCAACGTCACTAATTTTCATAAAGAATTTCTGGAAATCATATAAAGAGATTTAGACCTTAGATGAAAGTACATGGAAAATATTGCGTTCCAAAGTCTAGGAAAGTTGTTTTAGCAATACTTTGTTGAATTTTATTCCAGACTAAAAAAGGCGGTTAAGTGATACATTTTAGACCTAATAAGTAGTTTAACGTTTATTGAATTATATCTCAGTCACATTAGATGCTACATCAGTCACATTGGATGCTACATCGCTCAGATTCTTCAAAAATGTTATGGGGTGCGTGTTGGATCTTCCCAAGTTATGCACTTTTGGAGGATTTGACATGTGATTGTTAGAATAGAAATAAGTATTTCCTACTTAGAATAGATATAGTAATAGGAATAAGAATAAGAATCCTAGTTGGAAAATGATTCTAATGTAGTGTCTATAAATAGGGTCTCAATGTAACAATTTACATACACAATTCAATAATACTTTTCTTATGTATTTCTCACATGGTATTAGAGCATTGGTGAGAACAAACAAGTCACCTTACGTCTGTCAATTTTCGGTGACTGTTGGGTCTGATTTTGTTATTCTTTTTTCTTTCGGTGGGTGTTTGTGAAAACCAACACCACCATGAGGCTCGGAAAGCTCCCGCGGCCAAACACCAACGAGAACCGCCAGAAAACACCACCCCACGCGCTCTCATGCGCCAATCGGAGGTGGTAGTTTCCGGCGAGATCTGTGTTACGCGCCAGCGCGTGAGGGTTTTTCTGATCACATTTTTTGAGAAGTTTTTTGGCAGTTGGGGTCGTCCAGCCATTCCAACCAAGCCAATACATTTTTTGACTAGATTCGATCGTCGGAATTTGGGTTCTGACTATTTTCAGGTTGTTTCCGGTGACTTTTTGTTCGAGATTTGAATTTTCTGACAATCAGATCTCAATGATCAAGTTTTTTTTTTGTTGTTTCCAAGACAAATTTAGCATAATGTGTTTTGGGTGTGATGTTTTTGGTTCTAAAAATATGGGGATTGGAAGTTGTAGCCCTATAATCACTTCTGAACTTTATTGGGAAGTTCAAACTATTTATCTTCGGCTTCGTCGATTGAGCTATGGTGCAAGGGTCAAGGCGTCCAAGATCACTTAACAAAGAAGACTTATGTGGTAGATGTAAAGGCAAAGACTAGTGAGGAAGATGCAAAAACCAAAACACAATTGGAGAAAGTAGATGCTGAATTATGTAATCTCTTATGGCGTTCTATTGGTTCCAAATTGATGCCCTTGTTTCGCCCATTCCAGACGTGTTGTACAGTTTGAGAAAAGGCTCGTGCTTTATACACTAAAGATATGTCTCAATTCTATGATGTGATATCTCGATTGACCAACTTAAAGAAACAAGAATTCGATATGTCTACTTACTTGGGACAGGTACAGGCAATCATAGAGGAATTCAACACGTTGATGCCAGTTACTACGAATGTGCAAAAACAACAAGAAGACAGACAAATATTGTTTGTAGTTCTTACTCTTCTTGGACTTCCTCCTGATCATAATTTTGTGTGTGATCTGATTTTAGCTAGCCCTACAGTTCCTACAATCGATGAATTAGTCTCTCGTGAGTCGTGTCCTCCGTCTTGCAACACCTCCCAATCACAAAGTATTTTCATCACCTACTGTTGACTTTTCTATTCTCGCACTATGGTGAATCGGCAAGGGGGAGGGCATTTTGGAAAACCTCAATCCAAGCGTAGTCATTGTTAAAAACTTGGACACACTCACATTTATTTACTTATTTTTTAAATGTCAGAAGATACATCAGGATGATCAGAAGATAAATGTGAGTTATATTTTGCATGGTCCACCGCCCACTTATGATCTTATTGTTCTAAAGGAATATAATGAGTTCCTTCGGAATCATGCAAGTAAAAAGACATCTCCACCAGTAGCATATGGTGCTCAACCTAATCAACCATCTAATAGTGCTCATATTGCTCAGGCAGAATATGATGAGTTCTTCCAGTATCGTTCAAATAAGCAAACGTCTCCACAAGTAGTTTCAGTTGTACAACCTGATGTGTATGTTGCGGGTAATTCTTTTGCTTGTGTGTCTCAATCTAGTACTCTAGGAAAATAAGTCATGGACTCTGGGGCTTGTGATCATATCTCTAGTAATAAGTCATTTTTATCCGATATTGTTTATTCACAATCTCTTCCAGCTATTACCTTAGCCAATGAGATCCAAAAAAAACCAAAAGGGGTTTGAAAAGCCAAACCCTATCTTCTGTCACCCTAGACTCTGTACTTTATGGCCATGGTTCTCCTTGTAGCATATCTTTTTTTGATGATTTTTTGTCATGCAAGACTGCAGTATCAGACAAATGATTGGAACAGGACATGAATCAGAAGGTCTTTACTATCTATCTCTTCAAATTCCTTAACAACATGCTCCGTTATAGATTCCTAGATCTAATTCACAAACGTTTGGGACATCCGAGTCTATCCAAACTGCAAAAGATGGTGCCCACTTTTTCTAGTTTATCTACTTTAGATTGTGAATCGTGTCAACTTGGAAACACAGTCACGCTACGTTTTTTTGTAATACTGAGGGTCGTTCAGAGTCTATTTTTTCATTAGTTCATTGCAATATTTGGGGTCCTAGTAGAGTCAGTTCCACCTTAGGATTTTGTTAGTTTTATTGATGATTAATCAAGATGTACTTGGGTTTTTTGAGTTATTTTCTACATAAATTTGTTTGTTGAAATACAAAATCAGTTTGGTGTTTCTATTCGTACTTTTCGTAGTAATAATGCCTTAAAATACTTATCCTCTCAATTTCGTGAGTTTATGACTCACGAAGGCATTATTCACTTGACTACTTGTCCATACACCCGTCAGCAAAATGGTGTAGTTGAAAGGAAAAATTGGCATCTTATTGAGATTGCTCGTACTCTTCTCCTTGAATCCAATTTTTCGCTGCGTTTTTTGGGAGATGTAGTTTTTACGTCTTGTTATTTGATAAATAGAATGCCCTCTTAATCTATTCATAATTAGGTTCCACATTCCTTACTATTTCCTCAGTCACATCTCTATCCTATCCCCCCTCGTGTCCTTGGGAGCATATGCTTTGTTCATAACTTAGCCCAGGAAAAAATAAAAATTAGCTCTTCGTGCACTCAAATGTGTCTTTCTTGGTTACTCTCGAGTCCAAAAAAGGTAGCGTTGTTATTCACATGATCTTCATCGATACCTTATGTCTGCTGATGTTACATTTTTTGAGTCTCAACCTTACTATACATCTTTTGATCATCCTGATGTATCTATGGTATTACCCATACTTCAGGTTTTAGTTGTGCCAACCTTAGAGGAATCTACGGTTACTTCTACATCTCCAGTTGTAGTGCCACCACTACTAACTTATCATCGCCGTCCATGTCCAACCCTAGTCCCTGATGATTCATGTCATGCGCCGAACCCATACTCCTACTGCGGACTTGCCTCCTACTAGCCAACCGCTTACACTTCAAAAAGGTATACGATCTACTCAAAATACTAACCCACAATTATACCTTCTTAAGTTATCATCGTCTATCATCACCCCATTATGTCTTGTGTCAACTTTGTCCTCTATTTCCATTCCTAAGACTACAGGTGAAGCACTTTCTCATTCTGGATGGAGGCAGGCTATGGTTGATGAGATGTCTGCTTTACATAAGAGTGGTACTTGGGAGCTTGTCTCCCTTCCTGCAGGTAAATCTATTGTTGGTTGTCGTTGGGTTTATGCATTCAAAATTGGTCCAGATGGTCAGGTTGGTCGACTTAAGGCTCGCCTTGTTGCAAAAGGGTATACTCAGATATTTGGGCTAGATTATAGCAGTTTTACCAAATAAAGTGTGGGCTTTAATGGAAAAGGACGCAAAGGGTAAAAAGAATACAAGTATCTATGTTTAGTCCAAAACTAATAATTATAAACATGAATGACAAAAATATGACCAACGAAATTAAAAAAAATTCATGATAAAGTGAAATATCAATTATTTAGTCACTTCTTCATACGAGACTCATTGGCAAGGACACATTTGCCTTAGAACCTTGATGACGACACTGAGGCACACATAAAGTGAGGCGAAAGGCTCAATCCGTTTGAGCCTCGCTTCAAGGCTTAAGCGCGCCGTTGATAACATTGGATTATAGTGACACTTTCGCTCCTGTGGCTAAAATAACATTTGTTCATATTTTTCTATCCATGATTGCCGTTCGTCATTGGTCTCTTCATTAGTTGGACATTAAGAATGCTTTTTTGCATGGTGATCTTGAGGAAGAAGTCTATATGGAGCAGCCACTTGGTTTTGTTGCTCAGGGGGAGTCTAGTAGCCTTGTATGTCGATTGTGTAGGTCACTCTATGGTCTCAAACAGTCTCATCTTGCTTGGTTTGGGAAGTTCAGCACACTAATTCAGGAGTTTGACATGACTTGTCGTGGAGCTGATCACTCTGTGTTTTATTGGCATTCTGCACCTAGTCGATGTATCTATTTGGTTGTTTGCGTTGATGATATTGTTATCACCGATAATGATCATGATGGTATCATTGATTTGAAGCAACTTCTCTTTAAGCACTTCCAAACTAAAGACCTTGGCAGATAGAAGTATTTTCTAGGTATTGAGGTTGCTCAGTCTAGATCAGGTATTATTATTTCTCAACGCAAGTATGCCTTAGACATTCTTGAGGAGATAGGAATGATGGGACGTAGACCTATTGACGCTCCTATGGATCCAAATGTTAAACTCTTTCCAGAACAGGGGAAGCCAGTTAGTAGTCTTGAAAGGTATATACTTGTTGGAAAGTTGAATTATTTCACAGTGACTAGACCTGACATCTATTTTTTAGTGAGTGTTGTAAGTTAGTTTATGACTTCCCCTTGTGATAGTCATTGGAAAGTAGTTATTCGTATTTTGCGATATATAATGTCTGCTCTAGGTAAAGGATTACTCTTTGAGGATCAAGGCCATGAGCATATAATTGGATATAGCAGCGCTGATTGGGCAGGATCACCCTCTGGCAGATGTTCGACATCTGGATATTGTGTTTTAGTAGGAGGTAATTTGGTGTCGTGGAAGAGTAAGAAACAGAATGTGATTGCTTGATTTAATGCGTAATCAGAATATCAAGCAATGACGACAACAACTTGCGAGCTAGTTTGGATCAAAGCAACATCAAATCGTTGCTGGGAGAACTCAAATTTGGCAAAATTTATCAGATGGAACTTGTGTGTGATAATCAAGCGACTCTTCATATCGCATCAAATCTAGTGTTTCATGAAAGGACTAAGGGCCCGTTTGGATGGGCTTAATAAAAGCAACTTTAAAAAAGTACTTTTGAAAGTGCTGAAACTTATTTTTAAAATAAGCAGTTATGTATTTGGATAAAAGTGCTGAAGTTGCTATGCCAAACGTGAAAAGGGAAAAATAGAAGAAAGAGATGTTAGGGTTATGTGGATAATTTGGAGATTGCATAAAATATTAAGGGCAAAAAGATAAAAATGTGGTCAACTTAAAACAGCTTATAAGCTAAAAAAAAAGCACCCCTACCCCAGCTTTTAACTTTTGGCTTAAAATAAGTTATTGTGAGTATTGCCAAACAGCTAAATAAGTCAAAAATCAGCTTTTAAGTCAGTTTGACCAGCTTTTAAGCTGAGCCAAACAGGCTCTAAGCATATTGAGATTGACTATCACTTTTTCAGAGAAAAGATACTCTCGGAGATATCGTTACGAAATTTGTGAAGAGACCAACTTGTAGATATCTTCACCAAGTCCCTCGCATGTCCTCGTATTAATTACATCAGTAACAAGCTAGGTATATATGATTTGTATGCACCAACTTGAGGGGGAGTGTTAGAATATAAATAAGTATTTCCTACTTAGAATAGAAATAGTAATGGGAATCCTAGTTGGTAAAGGATTCCAATGTAGTGTCTATAAATATGGTCTCAATGCAACAATTTAAATACACAATTCAATAATGTTTTTCTCATATATATATTTCTCACAGTGATAACATTTTTGAAGGACGTCGGATCCGATCATCAAATATTGGAGGTTTCCAGTTGGAAGCTTAGCTCTATATTGTGGATTGAACAGTGTGGTTATAATTCTTTGAGAGCATAAAGAATTTTTAGTCATGTTTTAATTTGTGAATTTAGCTTACCATCTAATTATAGTTTTTTTTTCCTCTTATGCTCCAATATTATACAACAGATTCATTCGTCGAGCCTTTTCCCTCAAAGATAAACGGCGCGATAAGTATATCAATTGATTGGATGAGATGTGGATGATGCACAATTTTAGTGATTATTGAGCTGTTGTATTTGCTAGTGTCTTGAATAGGCTGATTTTCCTGTGCACCATGGGCTAACTTCACCATACTTAGGAACAATAACTTCCTTCCATAGAGCCTTATTATCAATGATGTATCTCCATGACATTTCATTAGAAGACACATTTTGCAGCCTAAGATTTTTAATTCCCAGACCCCTATCTTTTTTACTAAGCAACACTGATTTCCATTTCACCAAATAGTAATCCTTCTCCTACTTTATTCCCTTGCCATAAAAACTTCCAACTTATCTTAATCTTATCCAGTTTTTTCACCACCTTTACTGGGATTGGAAAAAAGTGACATCACATAAGTCGGTAATGAATTCAAGACAAAATTTATCAAGATCAATCTACCCTACCCCCCCCCCTAGATAGGTAATGGATTTTCCACTTAGCTAACTTCTTCTCAGTTTTCTCTACAATCCTATCCCATATCTCTAGTGCTTTGTGTTTGTAGCCTAGGGGCATTCCAAGATAAGTGGTTGGTAGCTTTTTCTATATTGCGTCCTAGTATGTTGGCCAAGCTTTGAACCTGAGGAACCTCCAAAACTTGAAAAAGGTTGCTCTTTCCCCTGTTAACTTTCAACCATGAAACACCCTCAAAGAGTATCAAAATTAGATGGATAAACCTAATCTGTCCACTATTGGCTCACAATGTATAATGGTGTCATCTACATACAATAGATGACATATCTCTTTACCCTCTCGTATTCTGTTGTTCATATGAGAACCTCTGATACATCTCTTTTGGATTGCAATCGTTACCATACTGTCGAACCCCTCCATAGCTAAAATAAACAGGAAAGGGAAGAGTGGATCTCCTTGTCTCAACCCCTCTTACACGCAAAAACCCAACTGGCTCATCATTCGACTTTTTTTTGGACGTGAGATCATGGATAGAGTTTGACCGAGGGTCAAGTATTTCACTGAGCTCCTCTTACATTGTTAGATTCAGATAAAATACCCTTGTTAATATGTCAGAAATATGTTAATTTGAAAATGTTGTACTGCAAACTTTCAAAGACATAGAGGTATGACTAATCAATTATTTTACTTCCTACATATAATGGCTCTCAGATGTCTGCATATCTTCTTCCTTTTCAAGGTGTCTTTATCTTCTGTTCTTTACAAGTACTGAACAATTTTAATTTTCAATTCACACGACAGAGAGTCTAACTGTTCCGATACAAACTTCCATCCATTTCACGCATTTATCTCCAAATCCCATTGCCTTAGAATATTGAGGGAGTTCCAATTCACATGGTCATAAGTTTTTTTTTATGTCAAGCTTACACATTATTCCAGGAATGCCATTTTCATTCTTGCATCTATGCAATCATTGGCTAATAATGCAATATCCATGTTTTGTCTTTCCCTTTATGAATACCATCTGATGGTTATTGACTAGCTTAATGCAATATCCATGTTTTGCCTTCCCTTTATGCATACCATCTGATGGTTATTGACTAGCTTATATACCACTGTTTTGAGCTTCTCAGCTAGAATTTTCGCTATGATTTTATAAATCCCCCTACCAGACTAATAGGTCTATAGACTTTCAGCTTTGTGGAATCTGGTTTCTTTGAAATTAATGCTATGAAGGTTGTGTTGAAGTTTTTCTCAAAAGTTTGGCTGGTGTGGAAAAAAGTTGACAGTATCTATGATGTCCTTCTTCAAGGTGTCCTAGAAAGTTTTGAAAACTTTTAAAATATTAATTGCATATATAAACAACCAAAATCACATTATCAATAACAGTTTAGCAAATATGTCAATTCAAAAACTAAAAATAGATGGTAGATACTAAAAGTCTAGAACATGAAGGACTCAATAATTCATAAGATAAGCAATACTAAAATTAAAAGTCTCTTCTTCTTCTTCTTCTTCTTCTTCTTTTTCTTCAAGATATTCAAATTCTTAAAGTCCAAGGTCCATTTCATTATGTTGCTCCTCCTCATCTTTTTCCTCAAATTCTTCACCAATTAAGGTTCAAATTTGACTTGAACATGTAGTATGTACTCGTTTGCCCTTGTACAGTGACCTTGAACTTGAAGAACTTCCCCTTAGACCATGGGTATTCTTGTGAGCTCTAACTATCGTAGAAACAATACCCCAATCAAGATCACCTTGCTTGTATGCTAGTTCATCTTCTTTTTGATCTTCTAGACATCCATCTAACCATTCATCTGGTTTATCAATATTATCCAATGCAATGGCATCAACAATTTCACGAGCATCCGTTTCAATGTTCTATTGTACTTAATGTACATTAGATAATTGAAACACGATATCGCAACCTATTCCTCTTTTTGGAATGAATCTACGCATAAGTTGTATGAGATAAATTAATCGATACTACTACTAATATATATAGATTGGATGGATGAGGTTCTGATTTAGTGCTGCCAGGTTCTCAGTTTTGATTAATGGTTCTCTTGAAGGTTTTTCTTTAGTAACCAGGAGATTGAGACAAGGTGACCCTCTATAACCATTTTTTTTCTACTAGTCATGGAAGGCTTGAATAGTATGCTTAAAGTAATTTATAGGAATGAATGGATAACGGGTTTCAATGTGGCTAAGGAGGTGAATACTAGATTTGGAATCACACATTTGCAATATTGTCATGACCCAAAGTACACCCGTGGCATGGCGAATAGAACCCCGAGAGGCCCTAACCACTTGACATAAGCATGATGTAATGAGTATACAATTTAAGAGATATAACAATATAAGTCTCAAATCATAAGATGCCAAACGCACTAACATAGTACATAAGAAATGTGCAAAATGCTACTAAGTATGACACAAGCCTTTCTATGAGTGATTGAAACGTAACCCATACACCACGTACAAGTTTGAAATAATAGACGTAAAACTGTAACAACTAAGACATCAATTCTCTTGTCCTCAGAGCATGAGGACTCACTAATCCAAGTAGTCAAGTTGAGCAATTTCGAATCTAGGCACGCCTAGGAGGAGAAGCATTGAAACCTATATTATAAGATAATATAGGCACAAATATGCATCAGTACATGGAATGTACTATGTTAGAGAATCATAAATTATATGTTTCCTTGTATATAATATTCTGAGTTGATTCTTAGGGATTTAGATATTTAGTTACCTTAGTTAGTCTTTTCTTTACTTGTATTTAAATCATTGTCTTCTTTGGATAATACACATTAATTACTCCATACTTCTGTTTCAACATGGTATCAAAGCCAAGCTTATAGCTTCAGTTGAGTTAGCCTTGTCTAATCGGATTTGAGTCATCTCCATAGTCGAGAGACACTGTTGCTTAGCTAGAAGTTAATAGTGATTGTCTGGTGACTGTTTCATTAAAATTAACGTCGTGAGTCTCACGTTCCATTGAATCCACTTAGTTCACACTCTTCTGGCAAGTGCGTGAAGGCAATTGGTATATGCGTGATCGATTTTGCTTTCTGTCGATCTTCCTTTTTCGACATACGTTGTTATTTTCGATCAAGATCTGTTGGTGCTTATTGAAGAGACCACCATCTGAGAAGATAACACGTGTTTCTGGCTAAAAGAATTTGGTTATTGCCCCACTCTTTCTTCCAGCCTGCATCTGGACTTCCATCTTTATTGTGCTGTTTGTGTCTCCTTGAAGTTTCAACTAGGCATTGTGAGAGCACCAAGTTTTGTTCCATTAGTCAAAGATCTGCATTTGACTTTTATTAGTCCAGGTTCTATCTGCTCTATTTTAAGAAGTTCAACTATTGAATTTATTTTCGTTTGGAAAATGTTTGTTGGGGATTAGTGTTGTCGCTACTAGCAGTTCATCTTTTGATAAAATGATTTCGATACCCACACATAAGTTTGCAAAATTATCTCAATATCTAGAATCATTGAAGAAATTCACTTCAGCTACTGCATTTGCTAAACCAGATGAAACATATCTTATCACATCTTCAAATAAATGGATAATTGATTTAGGTGCCACAAATCACATGGTAATTCTAATATTTTTCAAGCTTTCAATCACACAAAGCTCCGTGTCCAGTCACTGTAGCTGATGGGTCTACTTGTACTAATTTGGATTTGGAACTGTTAAGTCAACCTCGTCTATTACTCTGTCATCTGTGTTAAGTCTACCAAAATTGGCTTTTAATTTGATCTCTGTTAGTAAACTTACCAAAGACCTTAATTGTTCTATTTCATTCTTTCCCGAACATTACTTGTTTCGTGATCTTAAGACAAATCAAGTTATTGGTAAAGGACATGTATCTAATGATCTTTACATCCTTGATTAGTGGGAATCTCAGTCTGTTGTTTGCTCTAGGTCGTGTCTTCATATGATGCACATTGTCGATTAGGACATCCTTCTCGACCTCTATTAAAGAAGTTGTGTCCTCAGTTTCAGAATATTTCTTCATTGGAATGTGAATCTTGTCGATTTGCAAAACATCATCGCACATCATTAAGTCCAAGGGTAAATAAGCGGGCTGGGTCTGCTTTTGAGGTAATTCATTTTGATGTTCGGGGACCATGTCCTATCATTTCTAAAACTGGGCATAAGTACTTTATTTACTTTATGAAGAGTCGGTCAAAAGTTTTTACTCAGCTTTGTGCTTTTTGTGCTGAAGTCAAAACTCAATTTAATGCTTTAGAACGTATTCTAAGAAGTGACAATGCTAAAGAATATGTGTCAGAAATATTCTAGTCATGTATGAGACAACAAGGTATTCTTCAACAATCTTCTTATGTTGATACACCCGCTCAAAATGGAGTTGCTGTGAGAGAATAGACATTTACTTGAGACAACTCGAACACATTTTTACCAAATGAAGGTTCCTAAACAGTTTTGGGCTGATGCAGTCTCTACGACTTGCTCTCTTATTAATTGCATGTCGTCTATTGTGCTTGCTTGTAATATGCCTTACAGGTTTCCAAACAAGTCACTTTTTCAGATATAACCTAAGGTATTTGGATGCACATGCTATGTTCAAGATGTTTGACCATTTGTTACCAAGTTGGATCCGTAAGGCATTGAAGTGCGTATTCTTAGGTTATTCTCGCCTCCAAAAGGGGTATCGGTGTTAGTCTAGTGAACTTGGCAGATACTTGGTGTCAATTGATTTGGCATTTTCAGAGTCTACACCATTCTCTTATGCATTTCCAATTTCTACAAGTTAGGAGGAGGAATATGAGTGGTTAGTCTATCAGGTTACCCGTGTTTTGACGGAAGAATCAAATGTTGTCTCTCCATCGCCGAACTCTTTTATTGAGGATCAATCGACTATTGTCCCATCAGTTCCTACTTCATCAACGATAGTAAGACCACCAATTGTTCAAGTTTACTCGAGGAGGCGAGAGACCAGTGATACATGTCCTACAACAATCTGTTTGCCACCAAATCCTGCTGAAAATCTTGACCTCCCTATTGCTCTTCGCCAAGGTACTCGTAGTTGCAAATCCACATATTCTATTGCTAATGTTTTTTCCTATGATGGCTTATCCTATGCATCTAGATCTTGGATTGCCTCTCTAGTCTCTATCTCTGTACCCAAAACAGTGAAAGAAGCTTTGAATCATCCTGGATGGTCTGATGTAATGCTTGATGAAATACATGTCTTAGAGGAGAATCACACATGGGATTTGGTGGATTTACCCAAGGGAAAATATCAGTGGGATGTAAGTGGGTCTTCACAGTTAAAGTTAATCTAGATGGGTCAATAGCAAGACTTAAGGCTAGCCTTGTGGCTAAAAGATATGCTCAAACCTAAAAGAAGATTATTCACACTTTCTCTGCAGTTGCCAAACTCACTTCTCTTCGCTTGTTCATTTCTTTAGCTGCTTCTTAGAATTGGCCTTTACACCAGTTAGATATTAAGAATGCATTCCTTCATGGTGATCTTCAGGAGGAAGTGTATATAGAGCAACCACCTGGTTTTGTTGCACAGTGGGAAAGTCTGTCATTTGAAAAAGTCCTTGTATCGCGTGAAACAAAGTCCCCGAGCTTTGTTTGGCAAGTTCAATGAGGTAGTAAAGGATTTTGGGTTGAAAATGAGTAAATGTGATCATTCAGTCTTCTGCCGACAATCAACAACCGACAATCAACAACGTGCATCCTCCTTGTTGTATATGTTGATGACATTGTTATTACAAGAAGTGATTATGTAGGGATTTCCTCCCTCAAGTCTTTTATGCATACTAGATTTTATGCAAAGGACTTGGGCCAGTTGAAATACTTCTTGGTAGTAGAAGTGAACAAAAGCAAGAAGGGAATTTTTGTCTCGGAGAAAGTATATATTCTTGACCTACTTGCAAACACTGGAAAGTTGGCAGCTAAACCCTGCAACACTCCAATGGTACACCCAATGTACATCTTATGAAAGATGATGGTGATCTTTCGATGATCCAGAAAGATATAGAAGGTTTCGGAAGTTAAACTATTTGACTGTGATTTGTCTAGATTTCGCCTTTTGCAGTAAGTGTTTTAAGTCAGTTCATGTCCGCACCTACGATCAAACATTGGGAAGCTGTGGAGCATATTCTATGTTACTTAAGAGGAGCTCCTGGACTTGGCATATTTTATAACAATCATGGTCATACTCGTGTGGAGTGTTTTCTAGATGCTGATTTGGCTTGATCCAAAATTGATTGAAGATCTACAACAGGCTATTGTGTCTTTGTTAGAAGGAATCTAGTATCGTGGAGGAGTAAGAAGCAAGGTGTTGTATCTCGATCCAGTGCAAAATCCGAGTGCAGAGCTATGTCGCAATCCACGTGTGAAATTATGTGGATACATCATCTCTTAAATGAAATTGGGTTAAATCATCATACTCCAACAAAACTTTGGTGCAATAATCAAGAGGCTCTTCATATTGCCTCAAATCCGGTGTATAATGAAAGAACTAAACATATTGAAGTTGATTGTCATTTTATTTGTGAGAAAATTCAGAAAAATTTGATTTCAACTGTACGTGAAGACAGGAGAGCAATTAGCTGATTTGTTGACAAAAGTGTTGAATGGAACTCGAGTTGATTACCTTTGTAACAAGCTGGACATGATCAATATCTATGTTCCAGCTTGGGGGGGAGTGTTAGAGAATCGTAAATTATATGTTTCCTGGTATATAATATTCTGAGTTGATTATTAGGGATTTAGATATTTAGTTACCTTAGTTAGTCTTTTCTTACTTGTATTTAAATCATTATCTTCTTTGGATAATACACATTGAAATTACTTCATACTTCTGTTTCAACATACTAAGTATGGAGAAATGTTACCTTTATAAAAAATAATACATATAGAAATTATATTTAAAATATACCAATCATTGTTTTCTTAATAGGTATGCCAAGTCAAAATTTAACAAGTAAAAAGGGATGAGGGAGTAAGTATTAAGCATTAAGTACAAATAAAGTTAGAGGAGAGGATGGTTATATTACCTGAAGCATATGAGTTAATCTTGAATATGTCACCAAACATCAAATTGATGCATCACATGGAGTTCATTGAATGTGTGGGCACACACACACCATCATCATGTCACCCGCTTTAACATTCTCACTAGCATTATAAGTGACAACTTGTACAACATTTTCAGTCCGATTCTCTCAATAGTCTTCTCAAAAGTTATAGGTTTTGGTGGAATAGGTATATTCATTGCTAGAATCGACACAATTAAGATACACTACCTAGTGGAGAGTTCACCAAAATATTGAAGATTATTTTTCCATTTCGTATGGTAATCTAGAAATGCCTTTGAAAATGGTGAGAATTGCCCTTAGATGCCCGATCTGAATCTCTGCTGGTTCACAAAGAACTGATGGGTCATCTGCATACAAAATGCGTGTAACCTCCAACGCATCAAGCCTGACTGTTTGTGCATTGAAACCCTTCAACCATCCTTTTCCATTTGCAATCCTGATCATGTGATTTGAGCCTTCATTGCTAGTAAAAATAGAAAGGAGATAAGGTCCCCCTCTCTATGCATAGTATGCTTTCACTAGGTAAATACGATTACTTGGTGTATGCCAGTACATACTATCATCTGCTTGGTCATTGATGTTGCATCCCTCTAGCTAAGAATTAGCAAGTAAGCTCATCAGTTCTTCCAATCCTCAATTTTGGACATGTTTTCTGAATCATGGAGCCCAAGAGTTTCCTTCACTGTAATGTGAAATGGCCATAGTCAGGGTCACTGGCCATGTTGAAGAGATTGGGAATTCATTCAACAATATAACAATTCCCTACTCATTTCAAGAACTTGTACAATACTAAAACCAAATGGAAGTTTTACTACAGAATACCCTCCCCCTTCCAGTACTCAATACAGAATTATATTCTGTGCAAGGCGGGCACACTTTGACACTCAAGTGAACTAAACTATTTATTAAGGTCCCCTTGTCTCCTTTGCACTACCTTGCGGTGCGAAGTCACAGCGCAACGTCTTGGGACCTGAGATTTCCTCGATTTACATGGGAGGCTGTCATAGGAACCCCTGTAGGTCTCCTTATTTTCTTTGCATTTTTTTCCAGTTTTGGCCACGCCCATTAAGCAAAACCACTTCCAACACGTGTTCTTCATCAAAGTATTAATGACCTTTCTATCCGCATGCAGTCTCTCACATACTTTGATGCCAATTAAATTGCACATATATATTATGGTTAATTCTAATTAGTTAGGAATAATTTACAGGGATTTAGGACATCTCCAACCCTACACTCTATTTTACTCCCCAAATATAGAGTTCTCTATTTTTTCAGACAACCTACTCCTACCCAATTCTCTATTTCACTCTCTAAAAAAGAATCTTTTTCTCCCTCCTCAATATTGTTTTATTATTTCTATTTTCTTTTTGTTTTATTATTCCATATATAAATCTTTTCTTTCTTTTCTACGAATAATCATCCTATATAATTTCATGTAATATAAAATTTTAATAATTTCTTGAAATTTTTTATTTAATATTAAATTGTATATTATTCTAAATTTCTAAAGAATAACTACGAATAGTTGAAAAAAGAAATGCACAACCACAACCGCAATCACAATCACAACTTCTTTAAGTGATACGCTAATTCCTTTTCCGAATATCGTTACATCTTGAAATAACTTACCGGATTACTAAAGTATTGTTGTGATTTTTAAAATTATTATGTTATGCATTGTATCTATTGTTATCTTGTATTTAAATTATTATGTTATGTATTATATTTTTAAATTAAAAGCTTATCTTATCATTTAAATTTTGTGCATTCTTCATAGTGGAAATTAATATAACATCAAATTATATCACAAAGTCACAAAAATTGAAAAAATATTTAAAATATTATTGATTCAAGATGAAAGTAGTATATATAAAATAAAATATTTTAAAGATGTATATTAAATTTAAAAAAGAATTGCATATATTAGAGATTTAATCAATAGCTTTATTAATTATAAAAAAAAAGTAGAAATAATAATATTATATTCAAAAGTGAAATAGAGAGTGAATAGTAGTTCTCCAAATTTGGAGAACTACTATTCACTGCTCTATAATTGGAGAGTAGAGGGCAAAATAGAGAGTGGTTGAAGAGGACATTCTCTATTTTACCCTCCAAATATAGAGAATGGAGAGTATAATCGAGTAGGGTTGGAGATGGTCTTACATGAGTATATTGCCATTTTATTATTTGAATAAACGCTGCCTATTTTAGGTTACATTCATACAAAGTAAACCAAGCCTAAGTGGTCACTACATCTTGTTGATATTGATTGAAAAGTTTGATGGAGCTTAGCGAAATGATTGGTGTGTATTATGACAGGTTTCATCAGCTCAAATGACCAAGTAGCAGATGATCTTTTCTTGTTCTTTATAGTTCTCTCAGGCTGCTATCGAATATCCATAGACTCAGATGTCTATATGTATTTCATATGGAAAGGTGTACTATCATCTGGATTAATGTTGTTTCTGTTGTTGACAGGTGAAAGGTAACCGTGTGAATCCTATTCCATCTTCTTCAGATGGTGTAATATTCAGCAGTATTGATTTATTAGTAGTGTTATATAGTAATCATGTAGCTACTGTTGCTTCATTTGCTTAAATATCCTGTAATTTTGCTATCTAATTTCCTTGCAACCCTGCTTTGAATTCTTCTTTTCTTTTGAGCTGAGGGTCTAGCAGAAATAACCTCCCTACCCTGCAAAGGTAGGCTAAGGTCTGTGCACACCCTACTATCCCTAGACTCCACTTGAAGGATTACATTGGGTATCTTCTTGTTGTTATTGATATATTTACTGAGTCATTCTCTGTGTTACAAATTTTCTTTATAATCATTATATTGTACTGTCTGAATGCTAAGGAAGATGGGCTTTGTTATTTATTTGCTTTTAGGTGCTTGAAGTCTTGAAGAAATGCATTTTTTCCATTTCATATATCCAGAAACTTGGCGAAGTGGTCAAGGATATTTTATTTGGTGATTCTTCAATCCACAATGCACTCTTTCGACTTGTTTGCACAACTTCAGATGTCCTGGAGGTGCATCTTGCAACCTGTAGTTCCCTTAAAATATGCTAATAAACTCTAAATGTGGGCTGAATCTTTAGCCAGCATGCAGAATCCACACTTGATACATTGCTTTATGTTTTCTTCAACAGAAGCTCTATTTTAGCCGGCTTTATGGACTGACAGATATTGAAGGATTACAGCAGGCTATTGTCTTGGGATTGGATATTCTTTCCAGTATGCTTTCTGATTTTTCAAGGGTATGCTTGATAAAATTTTTGCTTCTCTTTATAAACTTGCTGAAGGGTTGCATGCATTTGGAAGAAAGTTCACTATTCTTCAATCTCTGTGCCCCTGTTCCGTTCTACCTCAGGTTAAATAAAAGCAAAATCTTCCTAGCTTATTTTAATAAGAACCGAAATGCTTGAGAAATTCATTCCGGAATGAAATGCTTTATTGTGGGTGAGAGAGGATGAGAATAATGTAGTGTGCATTTACTTATTTGAGCTCAATTCTTCGAGTTTATTTTTTCTGGGGATCCAGATTATGTTTGCTGTTGACAAAATCAGACATCAGTAATTCTTGCATCAATATTTTTGGAGCATCTGCATAAAGCATTCTAATCTTTAATCAAGTGAAAGGTGTCCCAACTTGGACGTCATGATCTTTGTCTAGTATTTTTCTCATACCGGCACCCTGTTGAGTTGTTTATTTTTCTCTCATCTGTGATATTTATAGATTTCAGAGTTTTCCTGCTTTCTTTACTGCTGGAATTAGTCTAAAACCTGCTTATGGTTCATTTCAGGTTGTGCCTACTTTCACTGTCTTTTGTCAAGCAGTCATGTCACTGACGGCAAAACCAGTGCCTGTGGTTACTGCTGTGATATCACTGATGTCATTCTTCCGAAATCCTGTATGTTGTCATCACTATTTAAATAAAAGCAATTTTTTTCTTGTTTTGCAAAATTTCTTCGATGTTAAGGAATTTTCTGCTATTTTCTCTAGTGCATTAATACATTCACTAGTTTGCTGCTTCTTATGGTGTTAAGGTTTTGAAGATTGTGAGTCCCTATTCTTCCTGTGTTATCTTGGTTTCAGTGCTGATTTCCCTATTTTGGTCAGCTTTTGTGTGACCCAGTAGTGAAATCCTGTTTCTCCAGGGCTGCTTCATTTCCAAACCTGATAGCTGTGTTAGTCTAATCTAACTTTCGATTAGATTTCTTTCAGTCAGGTGCAAGTTGTCTCAGTTTACCAATGTCATATATGTAGTGGTAATTGTTGATTACCACCTCATCTGTAAACTTAAGCTGTCAAAGAGGGGATACATTATTTATTAAGGTCCTCAAAAAGTCTTCTCATGTGTTAGCCTAATTCTTTTTTGCCGGCCAAGAATGAAAAAATACTCTTTTTTTTTATATATGGGTCGCAGTGAGAGTACAATGTTGAACTTAGTGTCCGCTTCATTTACATGTGTAAGTTGTCACAAGGATAGTTTGGTATTGTTTATTTTGTTATGAGACAATAATGATCAAAACAAGACGTGTGAATTTCATCAACTGTCCCAAAGTCTCCAACAACTTTATGTTATGATTTAACCCGTTCAAGGTGAACTACTATCTCGGTCGTCATAACTTAAATTGCTTTCTGAAACAACTACTCCCTCCATCCTATTTTATGTGGCCCCTTTGATTGGACACGGTGTTTAAGATTATTTTTTTTGAATCTTGTGGTCTAAAACAATCCTCAGATATTTGTGTGGTTGTAAATTATTTTACTAAGGGAAAAAGTGAAATTTTAACGTGATATTGTTTCCAATTATATTAAGTTGACATTCTTTTTAGGACGGACTATAAAGGAAAGAGTGCCACATAAAATGAGACGCAGGGGGTATAATTTTCCTGGCGTTATGTCAGGTCCCAAATTACCCCCTAGACATGATTGGGCACCAATTGCACCCCACCGTCCAGACGAGCCTTTCTTGAGCTTCAAGTGCCTCATCTTCATGATTAAGGAGAGTAGCTTGAAGATGTGTACTTGAGGTCCTTGAAGTGTGAAAAGCATGTGCTTGAGTCTCAAACCTTCATTTCAAACTCCCTCCAAGCCCGACACAGTTACTTGATGAGATGCTCTTCAACTCCCGAGCTTGCCTTGGCGTGTATGCATCACTTGTGGTCTTGAATATGCCATAACATTCTTACACATTTGTAAGATTTTTGAAACTTGTGATTTTAAATTTGCCATAACATTTGTGTGGCTATAAAAGTTTCTTATTAAGGGTAAAATTTAGAAATGAATCATTCTTATTGGAACTAGACTGAAAAAAAGAAATAAGTTTTACTTAAATACAAACATAAATGGCTTTCTGGGAAAGACCCAATCTTCAATACATAAAGGAATTTCATGGGTTGACCAAATCAAAATGAAAAATATCCTTCTCAAGTGCACCAAGTTATTTTCACCTCCTCAAAGCTCTCTTATTTTTTTCTCGCCAAATAACCCAAGCGGGTGCAAACTTCAATGTCTTGCATCTTGTCCTTCTACCATGTTTTTAGATGAACATAACCTCTTTTATAATGTCTTGTATCATCTGAACTGACCCAAACCATCTAACGGTTTCCACCACAATCTAGCTGCAAAAAAAAATTTATGAGTTGGCTGTTGAGATCTTCACCTGAACCCTTGCACATAAAGCACCACCTGACATAAATAACCTTCCTCTTCTCAAAGTCTCAACTGTCAGCATCACCCGTCTTATTGCTAACTAAGTTTTAACACACATTCTTTTAGGTACCTTAAAGATCCAAATCGAACGAAATGGAAAGACAACCTCCCCTGTCAAAGGCTTCTCATAGAGAGACATAATAGAGAATTTTTCGTTATTACCCGTCCACTTCCTGAATAGTGGCTATGTTGTGGTGTACATTGTTGCAGACTGTATAACCTTGCCACCTCCAATTGTCTTAGGATGCTGTGGAGAAGGTGTAGAAAGAGCTGACATGTCAGGTAGGGGGATGCAATAAATGGGAGGGCAAATTAGTGGTGTACAATGTAAGGAATAAGGAGATGGGAAAGGGAAGTGAGGTGGAAGAACAAAATAAGAATACAAATGAAGGACTAAGGAAATGAGAAAGGGAAGAGAGGATGGAGAAGTGAATAAGAATGAGAATGAAAATCTTACTAAATAAAAGGTCGGATGGCCTAGCATTGACTTGCATTGTTATGACATCACGACCCCTTTATCTTATGTTGTCTCAACCAGAGATTTATAGATAAATTTGATATTCCTTTCTAACCATTAGTTGAACATATGTTGCAACTTGACGATTGAGTTAGATAAAATGCATGTGTTTCATGTGTACAAGGAGTGTAAAATGATGATTTTTAGACCACGAGTCAAATAAAAAGAAAAAGAACAATGAAAAAATGGTTGTTTTTTTCCCTCTCTAGCATCCCCCACCTCCAGTTCTTTGCATGTGCCACCGTTGGTTTCCACCTTTGCACCACTGTGTGTCGCCACCATTCTACACTAATTTTAGCCCAAAATTTTGCTCTCCACCCAAACCCCCTCGGGAACCACCCTATTATCTCTATATACTCATAAAATCACGTACCCTCCGATAAGGAACTTGAGCAAAAATCAACAGCCAAAATTCTTAGAATAAAAATTTTAACCTTAAAAATTTCAAGTGGATTACGAACATTGAGAATATGAATTCTCTAAATTGAACTTACCCTAAAAATTCTGAGTGAAATAAATGGAATAGTTTGATGAATGAATTTGAGAGGGTAAGTTTTTGGATTTTTATGACAAGGTCACTGTTTTTTTATGGTGAAGATGGTGGACTGTGCTTCCATGGAAAAAGATATCAACAGTGGTTTGCGGCAAAGTTTTTGTAGCTGTGAGATGGAATGGTGGTCTGTAGTGGTAAAGCAATCAAGGATATGGTGGTCTATTGGGTGTATTATGATGGAGGAGATGATCCTTAATGGTGGAGAATTGTGCCGGCTATATATGTATGATAATTGTGTCGACAAATTGTCTTACCTTCTGGATGGAAGAAGTGAGCATTTACTGTAAATGGTCATCGTAAATTGAGCAAAGAAGCCTATCTACCTCCACGAGGTAAGGGTAAGGTATGCATGCACTTAACCCTCACAGACCTCACCTATGGAATTACACTGGGTATGTTGTTGTAAATAGAGCAAAAAGATCAAACTCTATAGACCCATTTTGATTTCTTGAGCATCAGATTTAATCTTTGTTTTTACTTTAAGAGTAGTCCTTGAGATCAAGACTTAAGTGTCAAGTGTAAAATGTATCTGTAGCAAGTTACCGACCGAGATAAATCTTGAAATAGTCAAGAAATAATGAAGAGAATGATGAGCTTCATAGAAGTAAAAAAAGAAGACAATGGTGGATTATCTCTTGCAAGTTACCCTTATCTCTTGCAGATTTACTCTGAAGACTTGAGAGAAGTTTGGTTGGAACTTGCTAGTGCCATTTCTCTGAACCATGGGTTGTATGTGGGAACTTTGACACTGTATATTCCCATAAGAGGAGAGGAACTGCTATAGAATCAGTAGAGCAATGAAGGACTTCTCGGAGTTTGTTGGTGACATGGAGCTGGTTGATCTACAACTATCGGAGGGCTGATATACATGGAGACAGGGTGACATAGGGAAGTTCTTTTAGGTTTGCCCAATCTCTAATATCAATGGACTGTAATGAGAGCTATAGGAATGTTAAATGATCTATTCCTCATACAGTTACATCTGACCATTTTCTTGTGATATTGCAATGTAGCTATTGGGATCCAGTTTGTGTGTCAAGGGAAGACCTGACTATGTTTTGGCTTTCAAACTAAAGGCTCTCAAGGTTAAACTCAACCAGTACTCCGTTCAAAGAAACTTGGAGTTGCAGAAAGATTGTATTCTCAATCAATTAGCTTAGCTGAAGGAAATCAATGATCAAATGAACATGAATGAGGAAGAACCGGTAACGCAAGCATCTTTAACTATGGAAATTGAGAATATTGCAAGACATGACAAAGTGGCTTGGAGACAAAGATCCAAGGCCTTTTTTTTTATGAGATAAGGGTAACTTTGTATTCACAAAAAATTCATCATCCAAGGGATGATGAATTGGAAACTTACATCCCACAGGGTGATGGGCACAACCTCAAAAAGCCATACAAAATTACAAGTTTCCTTTAAAATCAACCATCTCTATGCTTTCCCCTACCAACTCTTGTTTACACCAAAAAAATAAGACTTAAGCATTTCAGTTCTATCTTCTGAAAACCATCATTTTGACCTTCAAAGCACCTAGCATTCCTTTCTTTCCATAGAGTCCACCGTATACAGGCTGGAATAGTCTTCCACCAATCTTCACTTTTCCCTCTGTTGCCAATTCTTGTCCAGCTATTAAGGAGCTCCATGGTTGTCTTTGGCATCACCCAGCCAACCCCTAGCATACACAAAAACATATTCCACAATTTTGAGGCTGCTTTACAGTGAATGAACAAATGAATATTTACTTCTTTTTTCTGCTCACACATAAAGCATCTTGAGCAAAACTGCATCCCCCTTAAAGGCCTTGTGGCTAAATGAGAGGGACAAAAATACAAGATATTTCCATAGAGTAGCAAATTATCATTAAAGACTTAAGAACATTGGTAGTTGTTAATTGTGTGTCTGTGTGGGGTGGAGGTGGGGGGCATTCTGATCAATCCAGCTGATATAGAAAAGGAAATTGTCACCTTCTATCAGAATTTATACTTTATATGTGAAGGATTGAAGCCTCAAGGCCATATAGGAAACTGTCCTAGGATCAATTTTTGTTTGAAGATAATGTGTTGCTTCAAAGGCGAAAGCCCCTTTTAAACACGAGATATGGGATATTGTGAAAGGATGTGCCTGGGACAGAGCCCCTGGACATGATGGAATCTATATGTTCTTTTTTCATCTAATGCGTGGTAGTTGCATTTCAAAATTACTATGATCAAGTTTTTTTTTCCTGAAAGAAGCTGTAATGCTACTTTTGTAGCCTTGATTCCAAAAAAAAAAGTTAGTGACTAAAGGAGCTGATAGATTTCACGCCCATTAGCTCGATAGGGCAGTATATACACATTCATTTCCAAACTCTTGACTGAGAGATTGAAGAAAGTAACATTCAAATTGGTGGCCAATCAAAGAATGACTTTCATTGAAGGAAAGATATTATGGATTCCATTTTGATTGTCAATGAGATGTATATGAGAATTAGAAGCAAGGAGCCTGGGATCAATGCAAATTTGATATAGAGAAGATTTATGATTGTCTCTACTGGAGCTACATATCAGAAACTTTGAGGAAAATGAATTTCGGTGACACATGTTCAGCTGGACTAAATGTTGCATCCATACAGACATACAATTAGGTCTTGGTCCTCGTATATGGATCACCAATTTGTTCTTTTTCCATCCAGAGGGGCTTGAGACAGGGTGATCCCCTATCTCCTATTTATTCATCGTAGCAATGGATATACTTAAGGATGGAGGTTTTAATGTGAGTTCAATGATAGACAACATTCTGGAGAATTCTAATCTGTAATGCGCAGATGACACCCTGGTGTTCTGTGAGACCAACTGTGAATACTAAGGATTATTTCCATTCTCTTTGAAGATGTAAGTTTTTTTATCTAGTAAATGATGTGAACTAGTTTCATTTTTAGGTGAGTATTCTTGGTGGAAGAGTTGGGGCTCTACTTACTGTATCTAGGGATGCTTTTGGGAGCCGAACACGAGATAAAGGATATATGGAAAAGAACCTTGGTGAAATGTTAAAAGAAATTAGTCAATTGAAAGAGCCAATATAGTTCATTGGGAGGAAGGCTAATTCAAGGACCATCGAAATTTGAAACAACGGTTTCCAGAAATGTATATAATTTCTCTACTATTGGTGGCATCAGTAGGAAAACTATGGAGCAATCAAGACTAGAATCTCACTTTCAGAAGACCACTTAACAATTAGGAAATAGATAGGCTAGAAGATCTGCTTACAACTTAAGAATATGTCAAGGAACTTTCAACATCTGAGCATAACATTAGGTGGAGTGGGGAGAAGCAAGGAAATTTTACTGTTAACATCGTGAACAAGGCATTGTACTCTTCTAACAATCAAATTGAGTGTTGGCCATGGAAGGTGAAAATACCATACAAGGTAGCATGCTTCACTGTGTGTTAGCTAGAGAAGTTGTTCTTAGACATGATAACCTTTAGAAGAAAGAACATCTATTATGCTCTAGATGCTACCTTTGTGGAGAAGAGGCAGAGACAATTGTTTGTCTCTTTTTACATTCTAATACTACTCAGCTATGGAGGATGTTTCTCAGCTTAAGAGTTGTAAGTTGGAGCATGCCTAGGAGCATAGTTCTAGCATGTTGGAAAAGAGAAAGAGCTAACTTTGTTCAGAAGGAGAGATGGGAGGTTGTCTCAACTTTTATCTGGTGGACAATGTAGAGGAAATGAACAATAAATGGTTTCAAGATAAAGAAGAAGGGCTAGGTACTTTTGTATTTTGTTGTAAAGGAGAATGTGTTGGAGACTATGAATCAATTTTTGATGTTTTAGACTCCTTTTAGCTGATGAAGGAGTTGTGTAATTTTGGATGGTTATACCGTCCTTTCATTTATATACAAACTAGTAAAATAACATGCGCCTCGCGCGGGAATTTTGTATCACAAAAATTTATAAAATAATACTTAAAACCTATCAATCAATAAAATTAAAACACTATTTTCTTACATATAAGATTACATAGTAATGAACATTAATAATTTTATAATTTATCCTTTTGCTTTTAGGAAGTTTACTGTTTGATATATTTGAGGAATCAAATGAACATAGTAAACAAATATTCTTATTTTAATTTGTAGAAAGTTCAGCCCTAACTTTTGCTTTACAATTTCATTTTAAAGTTCCTAGTTTTAGTATATTTTAAAAAGGAAGAATGCATTATATTGGACAACAATTCAATTTATCATATATACTTGAAAGAGAAAAATATTACACAAAACTATTTAGTTTGTTTAGGTGCTTTTTTAAAATTAGCATAGTAGAGTAATTAAGTTCAATTTGAAACTACACTTCTATTCCAATCGCAATGTTGATAAACGCATCTATTACTTCAAGAAAAGTATCTACAACTTGGTGTAAACTTGAGATTTTATCCATATTTCATATTGAATATGAACAATTAATTTATTGGGTATTTATTTATGACTTTTGGATTAAAAGAGGCTCTAGTCTAGTCATATTCCTCTATAGGTCATTCGACACAACATCCTTGAAGCCATGTGAAAAGTTTATTATTTCTTGTCTTCTTTTGGTGGTTCACATTGCACATCAAGGTACGATAACGTTTTTAAGATCGTTGTGTCCTTACAATGATATACCAAATTTGAATTTTGTCTTCAAGAGATGGTAGTATATATCTTTAAGAGACTTTTTACTATACATTCAACAATTTCAGTGGAGAAAAGATACGTGAATACTCAATTAACGCGTGTTATTAGTCTGTAATAACAAAATACTTATAACAATAACTTTTCAGAAAAATAAACAACAAAGTTTAAATCATGTACTCAAAAACAACAATAAATAACATAAGCATAAAGTAATGACCGTAGAAAACATACTAGGATTGGTAAAAATATAATGAAATAGAAAGGAAAAATTCGAGCACACTGAATGCACACTATTCCTCTATGAAAATTATTTTCCTCTAGTATCCAAGTTGAGCTCAATTTTTTATTTGTTACGTTATGCGCTGTTCTCTTATTTGCCGGTGCAGTTGCTAAATCTGCCCAGTTCAAGTGCTCTCTTTGTTTGCCGCTCCTCTTCTTCCAAGGCATTGAATAAATGAAGAGAGGCCAATCCACGTGGCCTGCTTGACAAACGTCAGCGACGGAGACATCGTAAATTGGTCCGCTTAAAAGAATAGATTCCTCTCAACATAGAACGATTCTATTCACCAGTGTATTGATACAAAACTAATGGTATCAGTGAGCCATTCAACAGGAGTAAAGTACACAAATATTTTATTGTGTAGAAAAAGAAAGAAGAAAATGTTCATGATTTGCATTGTTATCCCTCTATTTATAGACAACAAAGGGTAGTGTGAACATATTCTTATTGTGCCTTATCGGAGAGGTCACAACTCTTTGGAAAAGTAACGACCCTTATGAAAGGTCACAACCTTTCATAAAAGTCACAACTTTTCATAAAAGTCGCAACTCTTCATAAAAGTTGCAACTTTTATTAAAGGCGCAACTCTTCATATTTCATTCATACCTTTAAAAATCCAACAACGTGTACTTCATATATCAATTCAAAGCTCTAATAAATGACATTGACATTCAATCTATATTGTACCACCCAACTCAAATCACCAAAGGTAAAGGATTATCGAGAAACGGTAGACTAATGCATTCAACAATGCATGCAACAATGATATGTTACTTTTCTCAAAAACTTTGAACTATAAAAATAAATAAGTTTGTTTTTCTGATTTTAATATTTCTTTTACTTGTCGTGGGTTGTGGTATCATCCATCTCTGGGAAACTGAGGAACACACATCATCGGAGGGGTTCAAAATACTTGTTTTAAACGAGTTGAAGTGTCCGATGAAACTCCATGGAGTGGGGTGGCCAGGACTTCAGACGGTGTACGAAGAAGTTTTCTATTAGACTACCAGAAAATATAAAAATTGACATTCTTTCTAAAACACGAAAATGTAGAAAAAGGGCAAGACCTGGTTCTGATGCTTTGCAGCATATTAAAAGATGCGATCTTTTAATGAAAGGAGCTAATGAAGAAAATTAGTTCGGTATAAAATGCAAGAAAATTAACTAACATTAGCATTATCATTCTCAATTTTTTTATCTAACATAAACAATTATTGTTTTAGTAAGAAAATTGAAAAATTAATCGGGTGAAATATATGAAGCAAAAAATGAACTTAGTCAAGTTCAAGAACCATTTTCTCATTGAATGTAAATTTGCCTATTAAATTTTCCGGTGACTAGTTTCCCTGCAATTTCTAGTTTCGGTTCCTAATATCTACATCATTCATTTATAATGCTGTGTTAATAATCAATTTATTGATTTGCCAACTCTATTTATTGTCTAGTGCCACCCTCTTAAAGGCGGAGGTGCTGGGTGCATGCCTTAGCGCTTTGAATACTGCAGAATCTCTAAGAGGGAAGTCGCGTAGGTTCAGGTTTATATGTGCCTCTAGTAAGTATTAAGAAACACTAGGTTCCTCAATGAAATGTGACATGATTCTTATGAAAACCCAAGTGCTGACTGCAAAGAGAAATAATATGGATTATTTTTATAGTTTTAAAACGAAGTCAACCTATTTTTTTTATCTAATACTGAACTTTAGGATTATGTAATCTACAAGAAAGAACTTGATCTGCAGAATGTTTCTGGAAAAAACTCTGTGCTGCATCAAGGTCTCTCTTTTTTTTGGGTGGGGGGTGGGTGGGGAAGAAAAAACTCAAAAAAGTATTAAACGGATATACAGGTTTCTGATGATGAGCAATATCTAAACCATTTATTGCATGTATGTGTGTAATTCGTTGAACCTTTTGCGCTCTCCTGTGCACTCTTCTGTTAGTTAAAGGTTGCAGCTTTTTTAAGGTTGTACCTATCTACTTCTCCCCACTATTTTTTTTTTATTTGCATGTAGTATCAGAAATTACAAGAAATAATCTTCTGTTGGTCAAAATAGAGTCTTGGCATTCAAAAGGAAACCAAAATAGGTTCCAGTGAAGTTATTCCAACGTCTAATATGGTTTGTAACTGTGCTAAACGCAAAAATCTGCTGCCAATGCAGAAGATACAGGTGGGTGCAGCAAGACTGCTTTCCAGGTTGTTTATTATTAGAGACGACTCACAATCATATGCACTTAGCAGTGTATGTTTCGGTCTGGATGACAAGCAGGTTTAGCTTTAAAATATCGGTATTGCTTTTCTTAGAAGTTTATTATTATGTGGAATAAGTGTTAAGCTACTTTAACTGATCTCAACTTATGCATTTGCAGATCTATAATTTTAAAAATACCATTTGTAGCATTCTTTGTCAAGAGAAAGTAGAAAGTGGGGATCTCATAATTGCTACTTTCAAGATGCTTACTTCTGCTGCACGCTATCAGGTAATTTGTCACTTGTTACTTTCTTTTTGAGCTCATAATCTGCTGCATTGTTGCCAGACCAAGGGATTTCCTATATCTAAACAGCCTATTGCCCAGGAGCATTTAAAGCTATTATCAAGCCTAAAGTCCATGAGCCCTTGAGCTTCAAACTTGATCCAAGTTGATTTTTTACCAAGGTCATGGGTAAAGTAGAAAATGATGAAGATGGAAGGCGTTGTATTAGTTCTGCCCCAAATTTTACCTTGAAATAGAAATATCCCGCCAATTATTTAAAGGAATGAAGGAAGGACAGCTTTGCTGTATTATGACCATTTTGCCTCTAAATCAATTTTATTGTCATTAAAAAATGTTTTCATGACTATATTATGCATCTTTATTCAAAGCTTCTGCAACAGTTGCTCACGTTATCTTCAGTATTGTTTTGTTACAATGGGGTGAAAGTCAATAAATAGCTTCTTATACCCATTTTTACCTTAAGCAATCAAGTGGAGAATGTAAACTCCTTGCTTCACACAGCTGTAACTTATAATGTGTCTTTATATGAACCAGCCAATCACCATTGTTAGAACTCCCACATCGGAAAAGGGATGGGCAATTGGTCTCCTTATATGTACTTGGACATTCTTCATCCTATGAACTAGCTTTTGAGGTTGAGGTTGGACATTATCCATTTCTTTATATGATATTAGAGCTAGACCCAATGTGGGCTACTAGGAAATCGGGCATGGGGGTTGAAATATCCCCAGTCCATAAATGTGCACGCACCGGACTGGATAGAGGAACCTCTGATAAAAAGAATATCCGGATCTTGGCTCCTTATAAGGCTTGGGCTAAATAAGTTTCCAGGGCCAGTTGTGTAGCATGGAGTTGCAGGAGCATAATTGCTGGTAACACTTTACATGTTGTTGCCTTCTCCCTGATTGGGCCATTTTATTCTCTCTGTAGCAATAGGGTTCACGTTTCCTTGCAGCAGATAAGTGTAGAGGTGTAGGAGCTCAAATAATCCCCAGTCATAGAGATTCCTGTACTTCTTCATAGTGTTATGTTCCAATTATCCCATTCTCTGTATGCAGCAATAACAGCGGTATCACCTTTTTCCTTATCCAATGCAACTCCTCACAGTAACTGTTCCTATCATTTTAGATGTCACTAAAATGTATTTATTTGATTTTTTGTTACTGTTAGTGTCTAATCCCTTAATAGATTTAGTTTTAAGCACTGAATTGGGTATGAATAAAGATTATAATCTTTGGCCCTTTCTGGTATTTAAATTGTAAACCATTCTTTCGTAGGCTTCTTTTCTTACCGCTGTGATCGCTTTGGAAGAAAATCCAATTTCTGAATCATGCAAGGGTGACAATCATCCAGCCAACAATAATGCATTACAGTGCAATGCTGCAAACATATTAGATTGCATATGGATTTATGTTAAAAGATCTGATGATCTTGTGATGACGTAAGGTTTCTAGTCATTTTTTGTTATGCCATAAATCATTTCATTATTCCTTGTGACGTTTAATTATTGAGGTACTCCATGATTTGAGTTAAGAGTTCTTTTTTGGTTTCTTTCAGCAAATCGCGTATAATGTGTAATGTGCTAAACTTCCTAAAAGCATTATGGCAAGGAGCTGCTCATTATACAAGTCTTCTGAAGCAGCTGAGAAATTCAGACTTCTGGGAAAAGCTACTGAGTTCTGCCGTGCTCTCCATAAGTAAGAAGAGTTGCCAATCTGAAAGCACGACCGAATTGGAGCTCCAAAATCTGGCATACAAATATCAGTGTCAACATAATGTATTGGATGTGGTGGCCTGTGAAATGATCCTGCAGAAAAAGATTTTACATTCTGAGTTGGTCACAAAAGAATCTTCTAAATGTTTACATAATGGGTCAGATGGCTGTAAAGTAGCAACAGCTGAAAGTTCATGTAACCTGAAGGAAATTTTAGGAGCGTGGTGTGGGAGCTCATTGGATGCGGAGACTATCAAGACATTTGTTTCATTTGAGTATGATGATTCTGTAAAGCTGCGTGCAAGGGTGAGCTGTATTTCCTGGAACTCTTGTTTTCTGTTCTGATTGTACGTAGTAACTAAGTCTCCACATTGATTTATGTTAGCTTACATCATTGCTGGTTCTGACTTTCAGCTTCATGTTGATAATGCATGTGAATAATGACAGAGGCATTCTATTTCACTTTGCTATTTGTACCTTTGGATTGAAGCTGAATCCTTATAGTTGCTTAGATTTTAATCTAGGTCTTCATTTTCTTAACTAGGGTCTTGAGGAGGTGAAATAAATTAGTATAATTAAATAAGTTGCAACATAATGTGTTAGAGCTAGAATGTTTGAGTTAGTATACCCATCAAGTTGCAACTTGAAAAGTGTTAGAGATGTTGAGTCTTCAATTTTATGTCACATTGGACTACATGTGTAATGTTTGACATAGGTAATATTCACATGTGCATTTTTTTTCTTTATTAAAAAAATAGATGCATCGTGTGCTCAACAAATTATCAAGTCAGCAATATGGTTTTCTCTCTTGTTTTCTCTAATGACACGAAAGCCTATAAGATCTTGATAAAGACCTTATCAGATTCAACCTATTAAATATCACGTGTGGTTTGTGAGTTCAAATCTTTCTTTCTTTCAATTGTTTTATAGCTATCATCTCCCCATTGTTTGTTCCCACTGTGTTTGCATGTGCTTGGATGGTGATGCCGGTGTGGCAGTTTTCTTCCGGGGCTAGTAATGTCTAGCGCACAGCCATTGAGGATGACGGATGCAGAGCGTGGTGGTTTGTTATGATATTACTGCAAGGAATGGAACTTGAGTCCCACATTGGTTAAATGGGGAATTGATGTGGGGCTTGTAGCCTTGGGCTCTCCCACCTCTGTAACTAGCTTTTAGGGTGTGGTTCTCCTAAGGTTGTATCAGGCGCTTTTTCAATTCTCTAGGGAGTTTTCAGTTTTTCATGTAATCTCTGCTTACTGTTTTGTTTATTCTGAATGTGTTCTAAAAATATCACCTCCAGAGTGAATGGAGTTGTTCAAAACAGGTTATCTCTTTTTAATTGATATGAGGCTTTTTCAGTATTTTCTGGAAACCTTCTTATTGTCCCTTGGTAATACATCAAATGAGTATGCCTTAAATCATTAGTGATAGTATTTGCAGGTTGCTGCTGGTCTGTTTGCTGTGCGCATCATGTGTAAAGTAAAAGGTGGTGATAGAGGAAGTTTGTCTGTTTCACTTGTTGATAAAATTACTAACCTGTGGCAAAAGGTTTTATTCCTTTCTTCTTTTTGCAGCATTTCAAACGATCTTGCATTTCAAACAATCAGTGATACTTATTTTCTACATTATGTTTGTTTTCCTTTTTACAGTTGAGGAAGTTGCCAGCCTTTTCTGAGTTGATGGCTATTTATACGAAGCATGGTTACCGGTAAGTGCTTGATTTTTTCATGCCTTGTGAAAGTGAGACTGGTCCTGGAACTGGTTTGTCTGTTATTTATTATTCCCTCCGTCCCTTTTGTATGAGTTAGTTTGACTTGTCATGGAGTGTAAGAAAGAAGAAAAGACTTTTGAAACTTGTGGTCTAAAATAAGTCCTATATATTTGTAAGGCTAGAGCCTAGAAATAATTTCATTAAGGGTAACATGAACATTTTAAAGTTAAATCGTTATTAATTATAGAAATATGTCATTCTTTTTGGGACTGAGTAAAAAGGAAAGTAAGTCATATAAAGTGGGACAGAGGGAGTAGTTCTCAGTTATTTTATGAGAGTGATATCCTGATCATAGTCTTATTTGACGTGAGTATTTACTAGTGTGGGAAATTTATAGTAATTGTTACTCAAGAGTTGAGGCAGAATTGACCAATTGTGATTACTTTTTGTTAAGTAATAATTTAAATCGACGGGGCATGCATGTAATTATACAAAAAAAGGCAGTTGGGACGAAGCATTCCGCATTCACGCAGGGTCTGGGAAGGGCCACACCCCAAGGGGGTGTGATATAAGCAGCTGTTTTCCATGGCTCCAAATCCACAACATATAGGTCACATGGAAATAATTAACCGTTGCTCTGAGTCTCTCCTTCATGCGTGTGATTATACAACCGAAAAGTATTTTTCGAAGCAACTGAAATGCAAAATACCTTTTGTATCCAGTGGATCAATCTATTCTACAAGTTACACAAACTCAAGACTTATTCTTTCTTCTGTCTACTCTGTTTTCTTCCAGTGAAGGAAATGAACTGGACGACTTAATTCTCAATGATTTATTCTATCATCTGCAAGGAGAGCTTGAAGGTAGACAGATTTCCCACATGTCATTCAAGGAGCTGTCACAATATCTGCTACAGTCAAATTTCTTGCAAACATATCAGCGTAAGCACCATGAGGACATTTTCCCTCAAACTGATGGTGTCTGCTTATATGACACTGACCGTCTGCAAGGGGACATGGCTATTGATTTGTGGGATCTTTCGGATTGGAAAGCATCTAAAGCGGTTGCAGAAATGCTGTTGCTCTCTTTGCAGAATGTTAATGTCATGGTGTCACTCACAACATCCAAGCTTTCAGCTTTAATAGCTTTGGCAACTACTTTCTCCATATCTGACAATGATAATGTGAGTTTTGAGGTCAGTTGCATTTGACTTCTTATGCAATCTTCTAAATTCGAGCTATTTAGGATTTTCAATTGTATGAACTTATTTCCTTAAAAAGCATCGGCAACAGTGTTATCTATGGTAATGCTGTGAGCTCCATTTTTAGTTGCATGCCCAGTTTCTACGTACTGTCTTCTAGATAATTTAAGTCATTACCTTTATGCATAACCTTTAAATCTTATAAGTCATTAAATTGTGAAACTTCTTTGAATCGGGGCACCATGGTTGGTGAAGCTTTGTCATTGTTCAGATTGTATATCAGAAGCATTATTGGTGTTTGATTTTTCAGATCGGCCTTATGAAGATTGTTCCTGCTTTAGTTTGTATTTCATTACACCCAGTTTCTCTAGCATAAAGTATGCATAGCTTGCAACTGTGATTACTTTGAGTTGTTCATTGCGTTTTGTGTAGCACAAATAGGCATAGTAGTGTTGTAAGCAAAACATTTTGAGAAGAGCGGCCCAAAAATAATTGGACAAAAAGTTATACATTTATGAGGTGTGGGGGTATTAAGATTAATAACTATCAAGCAAAATATAGAGGATATACCCATCAATTCAACCATTTGAATTGATAAATTTTCATTCAAGTTCAATATCATAAAGGAGCATCTAATAGCTCGAGATGCTGGAAAGGGTAAAACATGACACTAAACAGCCAAACCATTTTTTGATTTAAGATTTGGTTATATAAAGGAATTCGATGGGTTATTTCTTACAAGTTCTGTTCCATGGAGTGATCCAAATATTTTGTACTTGCACTGCTTATCATCCTATTGACATTTGATGCAACTCAAATGGGCAGCCTAAAAGTTGGTGTTTGTGCTTCCTATGTTGCATTTGAAGATGACAGAAAAATTAAGGCGTTATTACCTCATAATTTAATCAATATGCCTAGTCATGGAAAGAAATATTTGTGTAACTACTCAAAAAGAATTTTGTCACCTATTCGTTTATAATACATTTATTTTTCTTTTGAAAATTAGAAGCATTATAAGCACACAGTGAAAAATTCATTATGGGACTTCGGACTACTAAAATCTGGTCACACATTAAATCATGGTCAGTAGGAAGTCTAGCATGTGTAAGAACTAAAAAGAATGTCTACCTGTGCTCTTGTTGTTTTTCCACGTTCATTGTGAATGGCATCAACGTTTCAAATTCCGCCATGACTGCCTGGACATATCTGGAATGGACAAAACAAGGGCATCAACTTGAAATCAATGGATTGCATAGGAGACTACATAATTGAGCATTAACCTTCTCCCATTGTTCTTTTGGCTTTTGCATCTTCCTCAGTAGCCTTTGTGTATTCATTTACCACACAAGCATTTTTCATGAAGTGGTCTTAGACACCTTGACCCTTGCACCACAACTCAACCAAGGAAGCCCAAGGTAAATAGTTTGTGCTTCCCATTAATGGTTCTGAAGTAATCATAGCGATTGAACTTCTAATTCCTATATTCTTGGAGCCAAAAATATCAACCCCTAAAGACATTTTGAAATTAGAATTTTGTAGCCAAAAATCTAGAGACATGTTGCCAAAATTTGAAAAAGATCGCTAGAATTTGATTTTAAAAAAGGCAGGGGTCTCTGGAAAGTTAGATCGGATTGCCAAATATTGGTTGGAATCAGGAAATAATTGTATGGGTTGCCTCAGATTGAAGTGTTGATCCTACTAGGAAAAGAAGAACTGTTGCAAAGTGGCCGGAACATAGCTCATGTACTGGTGTGTGGTCAGATCTTTGCCGGAAAAGTCGCATCTCTGATTGGCGTGTGAGATGTTTTTTCCACATGGGTCTGACTGGGTTTTTGTCGTCGGAGAGTCAGGGAGCTAGTGGTGGTGTTTGTTTTCATACAGCACTTGGTGTTTGTTTTCACACAACACTAATGGAAATAGACACAAATCAGCCTTGACAGTCACTGGAAATTGACGCGTGACCTGTCTGATTGAGTTTCTTCCTTGGAAGTTTCTCACCAATGCTCTGAATTCTGATACCATATGAGAAATATTGGATGTTCATATTATTGAATTGTGTATCTACGTTATTACACAAGTAGCATATTATATATACCATTACTATTCCTATTCTAACAAAAACCAATTACATACCTAACTGAACAAGTTAACTGATAAACAGCCCTACTTAAGGTCTTATGTTTTCTAGAAGTGTTTTATCTTAACTTATATGCCAATAGAAAATATAGAGAACTTTTAATACTTCAATTTACGTGAGTTTGATGCACTTGAGTCGAGGGTCTTTCGAAAATAGGGTCTCTAACTCCACGGGCAACGGTAAGGTTTGCATACGCTCTACCCTCCTCAGACCCCACTTGGTGAGATTTTACTGGGTATGTTGTTGTTGTTTGTATAATGTTTATCTGAGAAGAACTTAAATAAAACAACACCATAAGTGAGGATTCATATAGCTGCACCCAACTTGTATTGAAGTGTAATTGTTGTTCGTAAAAATGTAGCAACTGTAATTTTGTCCAAGAAAAGGGTAATTGTATATATTTGCTCTCTATGTTTGACATGGTTTCCTTGTTTATGCAGTCACTTGATAATGAAGTTAGGAGTGGCAGAAAAATTCCTGAAAAATCATTGTCATCTAGCATTGATAATATATGCCAGTCTCTCCACCGCACAATCGAGCTATTACCTCCTGTTTCTGATGCTAGTGAAGACATAGTTAATATTCTTGCAGCTCAAGCAGAGTTGCTTTTCCACTTTACCAGGTCTCCGAGTACACATTTATCTTTATCGACATGCCTTCTGATATTAAAAACATCAGGTTGTGGCCTCAAGGTGTTGTGTAACTGTAGGCCATTGGTTACTGGTGTCTTGTTTCCAATGAAGATATTTTTGATGCTAGTTCTCTTTTCACTCAAATCAAGTCGGAGAGGTTCTCACCTTGGAGTACAAACAAAAATTGAGCATAATGAAGCCTTAGCTGAGGCAGCTAATGTGAGCTTGGGGCTACTACCGCTGATTTGCAGCTGTATTGAACTTACTGAACATTGTTCCCTCTCTGTGATTATTACCGATCAAATAATCAAAGGTTTTTCAACAGTTGCTACTTGGTTCCCCATAATTCAAAAACATCTCCCAATGCAGCGTATTGTTCTTAAACTTCAAGATAAAAGCTCCTATTCAAACATTGGCATTATATTGAAGTTTCTTTTGACTATTGCACATGTGAAGGAAGGTGCTGAGATGCTTGTAAAAACTGGTTTCTTTGCATCTTTAAGTGTGTTGTTGGCTGACCTATCTAACGGTAGACCTCTCTCAGTAGTTGAGAGGGAGAGAAATCTGGCAGACACCTTTGAGAATAATGAAAGGGCTCAACCCATTTGGGGACTTAGCTTGGCTGTGGTTACAGCAATTATTAACTCTTTAGGAGAAAGTTCGATTTTCAATGTGGAACACGTGGTGACTTACTTCCTCTTGGAGAAGGCTGATCTAATTTCATATTATCTAAGTGCTCCGGATTTTCCACCAGATGATCATGATAAGAAAAGACTTCGGGCACTCAAACCACATACTTCATTGAGTGCTCTTAGAGAGATTGAAAATACAGTTATGTTAATCTGTGTTCTGGCAAAGCATAGGAATACCTGGTCAAGGGCCATAAAAGAAATGGAGTCACAGTTAAGGGAAAGATGCATACATTTATTGGCCTTTATTAGCTGCGGTACACCACGTCATGGGGAATCACAAGGAAGAGTTCCCCCCATCTTTTGTCATCCTACCCTTAGGGAGGAGTACGAGTGGCACAAAAAGCCATCATCTATCAATAGCAAAAATGGCTGGTTTGCTTTTTCTGCATATTGCTGCAGTCTAAATCCCAAATATTCATCTTTTTCGCCTAGAACTGGTACTGTGATCAAAGATCAACCAAATGAGCATGTTAACCTGACTTCGCAGACACACTTTTCAGATGCAATGTCTGTTCAGATATACAGAATTACCTCTCTTCTCCTTAAGTTTTTGTGTCAACAAGCTGAAGATGCTGCTGCAAGGGCTGAAGAAGTGGGTTTTGTCGATCTTTCTCATTTTCCTGAGCTACCAATGCCTGATATCCTTCACTGCTTGCAGGTGAAACACATTTTTTTGTCTGCTTTATCTTCGTGTTTCCGTTCTTTATCTTTGGATGATTTATACATTGAGCTTAAGTCGTCAGTATTGTAATGTAGTTTGATGAACACAGCTGTTTCTATGTCCCTGACCTTATGGAGGCTTAAGATTGCAGGTTGACTTCCCAGGATTTTCTCAATCTAACCACCTGTCTTGTTTAAAGGGAAAATAAGCAGAGCTAACAGAAAGGATCAGTTTTACTTAATTGCTTCTGCAGTATTGAGCCTTTTGTCCTCAATATTTATGTTTCCCCCGTTGTAGTTTGTTTATCTTAACCTTCAATTTTTCTTTTGAGATTTTGGGCTACCTTAGTCACTTTTAATGGGGGCTGTGCCATTAAACTCTTAAAGATGATAAATTTTTATTCTAACGTGAATGTGAGAAATACAAGTTTTGTGCTGTAGGATGTAAAAAGGAAGGAACTGCACCTAGTTTCCAACTCTGCATTGGTCAAGCATTATTTTAAAAAAACTTCATGAGGATACTGCATGTTGCCTTGCTAGAAGATATTTTCTAGCAGTCTTATGACACTCATGTTATGTTTCACCTTGGGGTTGTAGGATCAAGGAATATCTATTGTCACTGAGTTGTGCGAAGTCAACAAGTTGAAGCAGGTTTCTTCTGAAATACAAGGGGTCTGTGTTTTGCTGTTGCAAATTACTGTTATGGCATTGTACCTGGAATTTTGTGTTATCCAAATCTGTGGAATGAGACCTGTGCATGGACATGTTGAGTACTTCTCCAAGGAATTTTATGCTCTGACAAAAGGTAGTGTAATTATATGATTCTTTCTGCATGGTGTTTGTTATTTTTGATGGTTTCAATCTGTTACACTGTTGTTTCTTGCAGCTATGGAAGGAAATGCATTTTTGAAAGAATCTATGAACTCCTTGAAGCAAATGGTGTCTTTTGTGTATCCTGAATTATTGCAGGCAGAAGATGTAATATGAAATTTAGGTCGTCTTTGAGCCCTTGGGTAGGTGAATCTCATAATATTGTTGATAATTAGTTGATTTCTTTTTGCCTCTTGATGTGCATTTTCTTGCTTCATATTATGTGAAGCCTTTTGTCCCAAAAATGGTTACTGGGGCAGGAAAGTTGGGGTATAGGCTGCGATGCGATTGTTGACAATGATGAAGAGGTTATGATTTCAGTTTGATATTTGAGAGTTCAAACCAATGTATGGGAAAGGAAAGAGTGGAAGTATCCCCCATCCTAGATATTATTTTGTTAGGATACATTTGCTGAAGAACATTTTGCAGAAAACGATCGTATATGTATATTGCTATAATTCAAGTGTAATGTTGGCAGCACAGATAGAAGGGGCTGCAGAAACCAGTCCAAGTATATCTTGACTTTGTATGGTTTGCTGTAGCTTCTGTTGAATCTATATATTTATCTTTATAAGATGACCTGACATTTTTCATTGACGAAAGATTCTCTTTATTATTTAGTGATTCATTTCATCTAATAATTCATTCATTTTAGAAGTTAAGTAAAACAACATCAATAACCATTTGTTAAAACTCCTATTATGTCTATCATGATAATTCATCTATCTGTTTCTTCTAAATTCGTGTGAGCAGAAAAGCTTGTCGGTTAAGTTTTGATGATGAAAAGTGTTGAGACAACTGAAAAATACATCTTTTTTTTAATAGAACCACTTCCTCTGTCTAGTTCGCATTTTATCCTCTTATTTTAATGCATTTTGTTTTCTCAAGCTTGTCTTTTGCATGATTTAGATTTGTGACAGCTAATTATTATTTTAAATGTTATTTTTATACCAAAATTATTCAAATTAATCCACCAAAGTTCAGCTTCTGCAGCCAATATTTATTTGTACCCAACGATCAAGTCTGTATGCATGTTTACCAATTCAAAAAACAACTCTAAATATGTGAATAAAGTCGTTAAAATTTGTGTACAAATTTCAAAATATTTTTGACTCAAATGTTATTTTAAAGCTGGGATAATGCGTAACTACTGCTTAATTATGATGGAAATTCTAGCGGTACACCTAACTTAACTAGAACTATTTTTAAATGGAATAAGAAAGTTGAATGCAAGTGAAGATCTAAAGAATTGAACACGTGTCAATTTCTTTTTACCTTGAATTCCTGTAGTAGAATGGAGATGTTCTCTTAGTCACCCTCCTTAAGGGGTGATATCATTTTTTAAGGCTTGTCAGTTGGTATGATGTTTGACTTACCTATTGGTTGGGAACATAGGTGTCATAGGGACTTGTAATTTTGAATCGTGACAGTGAATATATATATATATATATA